>NC_060189.1:18538399-18545399 GCF_021184085.1 Oncorhynchus gorbuscha | reverse complement strand
TGCGCATGCTCGGAGGGCGCGGCTGGGGATGCCGTCTGGGCCTGCAGCCTTGCGAGGGTTAACACGTTTAAATGTCTTAATCACCTCGGCTGCAGTGAAGGAGAGACTGCATGTTTCCGTTGCAGGCCGTGTCAGTGGCACTGTATTGTCCTCAAAGCGGGCAAAAAGTTATTTAGTCTGCCTGGGAGCAAGACATCCTGGTCCGTGACTGGGCTGGATTTCATCTTGTAGTCCGTGATTGACTGTAGACCCTGCCACATGCCTCTTGTGTCTGAGCCATTGAATTGAGATTCCACTTTGTCTCTGTACTGACGCTTAGCTTGTTTGATAGCCTTACGGAGGGAATAGCTGCACTGTTTGTATTCAGTCATGTTGCCAGACACCTTGCCCTGATTAAAAGCAGTGGTTCGCTTTCAGTTTCACGCGAATGCTGCCATCAATCCACGGTTTCTGGTTAGGGAATGTTTTTATCGTTGCTATGGGAACGACATCTTCGGCAGCACGTTCTAATGAACTCGCACACCGAATCAGCGTATTCGTCAATATTCCCATCTGACGCAATACGAAACATGTCCCAGTCCACGTGATGGAAGCAGTCTTGGAGTGTAGAGTCAGCTTGGTCTGACCAGCGTTGGACAGACCTCAGCGTGGGAGCCTCTTGTTTTAATTTCTGCCTGTAGGCAGGGATCAGCAAAATGGAGTCGTGGTCAGCTTTTCGAAAGGGGCGGGGCAGGGCCTTATATGCGTCGCGGAAGTTAGAGTAACAGTGATCCAAGGTTTTACCACCCTGGTTGCGCAATCGATATGCTGATAAAATTTAGGGAGTCTTGTTTTCAGATTGGCTTTGTTAAAATCCCCAGCTACAATGAATGCAGCCTCCGGATAAATGTTTTCCAGTTTGCAAAGAGTTAAATAAAGTTCGTTCAGAGCCATCGATGTGTCTGCTTGGGGGGGATATATACGGCTGTGATTATAATCGAAGAGAATTCTCTTGGAAGATAATGCGGTCTACATTTGATTGTGAGGAATTCTAAATCAGGTGAACAGAAGGATTTGAGTTCCTGTATGTTTCCTTCATCACACCATGTCCCGTTAGTCATGAGGCATACGCCCCCTCCACTCTTCTTACCAGAGAGATGTTTGTTTCTGTCGGCGCGATGCGTGGAGAAACCCGTTGGCTGTACCGCCCTGGATAGCGTTTTCCTAGTAAGCCATGTCTCCGTAAAGCAGAGAACGTTGCAGTCTCTGATATCCCTCTGGAATGCCACCCTTGCTCGGATTTCATCAACCTTGTTGTCGAGAGACTGGACATTGGCAAGAAGAATACTGGGAAGTGGTGCGCGATGTGCCCTTTTTCGGAGTCTGACCAGAACACCGCCGCGTTTCCCTCTTTTTCGGAGTCGTTTCCTTGGGTCGCTGCATGCGATCCATTCCGTTGTCCTGTTTGTAAGGCAGAACACAGGATCCGCGTCGCGGAAAACATATTCTTGGTCGTACTGATGGTGAGTTGACGCTGATCTTATATTCAGTAGTTCTTCTCGACTGTATGTAATGAAACCTAAGATGACCTGGGGTACTAATGTAAGAAATAACACGTAAAAAAACAAAAAACTGCATAGTTTCCTAGGAACGCAAAGCGAGGCGGCCATCTCAGTCGGCGCCGGAAGTAAAACACTCATTCAGAGACTTGTTCCAAAGCCACTCCTGCGTTGTCTTGGCTGTGTGCTTAGGGTCATTGTCCTGTTGGAAGGTGAACCTTCATCCCAGTCTGAGGTCCTGTGTGCTCTGGAGCTGGTTTTTATCAAGGATCTCTCTGTACTTTGCTCCATTCATCTTTCCCTCGATCTTGACTAATCTCCCAGTCCCTGCCGCTGAAAAACTGCCACCACCATGCTTCACTGTAGGGATGGTGCCAGGTTTCTTCCAGACATGATGCTTGGCATTCAGGCCAAAGAGTTCAATCTTGGTTTAATCAGACCAGAGAATCTTGTTCATCATGGTCTGAGAGTGCTTTAGGTACCTTTTGTAAAACTCCAAGCGGGCTGTCATGTGTCTTTTACTGAGGAGTGGATTCCATCTGGCCACAGATATAGCAGATAACATAACGCAGATAACATAATGGCCTGGTTGGTGGAGTGCTGCAGATATGGTTGTCTTTCTGGAAGGTTCTCCCATCTCCACAGAGGAACTCTGGAGCTCTGTCAGATTGACCATTGGGTTCTTGGTCACCTCCTGACCTCACCTCAACTTTTTCCATTTAAGAACGATGGAGGCCACTCTATTCCTGGGGACCTTCAATGCTGCAGAAATGTTTTGGTAACCTTACACAGATCTCTGCCTCGACTCAATCCTGTCTCGGAGCTCTACGGACAATTTCTTCAACATCATTGCTTGGTTTTTGCTCTGACATGCACTGTCAACTGTGGAACCTTATATAGACAGGTGTGTGCCTTTCCAAAACATGGCCAATCAATTGAATTCACCACAGGTTACCAGTGCAAAGTGCCTGGAACAGTTATCAAATTTGTCACGTGCACCGAATACAACAATAGTTGTAGACTTGACTGTGAAATGCTTACGAGCCCTTTCCCAACAATGCAGAGTTAAAAAGTAAGAAAACAATTATAATAATTAGCAAATAAAAAAGGAAATAGTAAAACAATAAAATAACAATACAAGTTAGCTAATTCTGTCCCTGAGGGCCCTCACAGTGTTCTATAGGAGCACCATCAAGGGTATACTGTCGGGCTGCATCTCAGCCTGGTACGGCAACTCCACCTCTGTGGCGAAAATCAAACACTGCATTCCACAGTAAGAGCCTTATACCAATGGCCAGGTGTGGTAATGGTAGTGTGATGGTTTGGGAATGTTTTGTTGCCTTAGAACCTGGACAACTTGCATGAATAGAAGGAACCATGAATTCTGCTCTGTATCAGAGAATTCTACAGAAGAATGTCAGGCCATCAGTCTGTGAGCTGAAGCTGAAGCACAGCTGGGTCATGTACCAAGAAAAGTATCCCAAACACACAATCAAGTCTACATGAAAATGGCTTCACATTTGAAGTTTTGGAATGGCCTAGTCAAAGTCCAGACCTAATCCCAATTAAGATGTTGTGGCAGTAATCACTGAAACGAGCAGTTCATGTTGGAAAACTCACAAATATTGCACAGTTAAAGCAGTTCTGCATGGAAGAGTGAGCCAAAATGCAACGTGAGAGATTGATCAACAATGACAGGAAGTGTTTGGTTGGAGTCATTACAGCCAAAGGTGGCATAACCAGTTATTGAGTGTCGGGGGGCAATTACTTTTTCACAGTGTGTAATTGTTGTGTTATTTGTTCACTCAGGTGCCCTGTATCCAATATTAGGTTTTTATTAAAGATCTAATAACATTCATTATCAAAAATAAGAAAAAGTAGAGAAAATAAGAAAGTGGGTAAATACTGATCACAGCACTCTAGGTGTTCCCTTTGTCCAGGTGGGAAAGGGCAGTGTGGAGTGCAAAAGAGATTGACTCATCTGTGGATCTGTTGGGGCGGTATGCGAATTGGAATGGGTCCAGGGTGTCTTGGCGGATGGTGTGGGCCAATACCAGCCTTTCAAAACATTTCATGGCTACAGATGTGAATTCTACAGGGCAATAGTCATTTATACACGTTACCTTGGCGTTCTTGGACACAGGGACTATAGTGGTCTGCTTGAAACATATAGGTATTACAGACTGGGTCAGGGAGAGGTTGAAAATGTCAGTGAAGACATTTGCCAGATAACATTTACATTTACATTTAAGTCATTTAGCAGACGCTCTTATCCAGAGCGACTTACACAGCCTGTTAACCTGTTCAAGTCTTACTCACATCGGCTACGGAGACCGTGATCACACAGTCATACGGAACAGCGGGTGCTCTCATGCATGGTTAAGTTTTGCTTTCCTCGAAGTGAGCATAGAAGGTATTTATCTCATCTGGTAGGCTTGCGTCACTGGACAGCTGACAGCTGGGTTTCCCTTTGTAATCTATGATAGTTTGCAAGCCCTGCCACATCCGGTGAGCATCAGAGCCAGTGTAGTAGTATTTGATCCTGGTCCTGTATTGAAGCTTTGCCTGTTTGATGGTTTATTGGAAGGCATAGTGGGATTTGTTTCAAGCGTCCGGAGTAGTGCAGCCGTTTAAGGCACTGCATCTCAGTGCTAGAGGTGTCACTACAGACACCCTGGTTTGAATCCAGGCTGTATCACATCTGGCCATGATTGGGAGTCCCATAGGGCAGTGCACAATTGTCCCAGCATTGCCTGGGTTTGGCCGGTGTAGGCCATCATTGTAAATAATAATTTGTTCTTAATAACTGACTTGCCTAATTAAGTAAAGGATAAATAAATAGTGTCCCACTCCTTGAAAGTGGAAGCTCTAGCCTTTAGCTCAGTGTGAATCTATCCTGTAATCCATGGCTTCTGGTTGGGATATGTACATACGTACGGTCACTGTGGGTACGACATCGTTGATGCACTTATTAATGAAGCCTGTGACTGATGTGGTAAATTCCTCAGTGCCATGGGATGAATCTCAGAACATATTCCAGTCTGTGCTAGCGAAACAGTCCTGTAGCTTAGCATCTGCTTCATCGGACCACATTCGTGTTGAGCGCATCACTGGTACTTCCTGTTTGAGTTTTTACATGTGAGCAGGAATCACAAGTATAGAATTATGGTCAGATTTGAAAAGAAACAGAGGGCGATTGAGAGCTTTGTATGCTTCTCTGTGTGTGGAGTAAAGGTGATGTAAAGTTGTTTTGCCTGTAGTTGCGCAGGTGAAATGCTAGTAGAAATGAGGTAAAACAGATTTCAGTTTTCCTGCATTATAATCATTGGCCACTAGGAGCACCGCCTCTGGATGAGCATTTTCTTGTTTGCTTACAGCCCTACGCTGAGTGTGGTCTTAGTGCCAGCACTGGTTTGTGGTGGTAAATAGACAGCTACAAAAAATGTTGATTGGTAAATAGTATGGTCTACAGCTTATCATGAGGTATTCTTACTCAAGCGAGCAGAACTTTGAGACTTCCTTAATAATTGAAATTGCACACCAGCTGTTGTTAACAAAGGTACAAACACCCTCTCCCCTGAGTTTCTCAGATCCTGCTGTTCTGTCCAGCCGATGTATAGAAAAACCAGCTAGATTAACATTTTCCATGTCCTTGTTCAGCCACGACTTGGGGAAACATAGGATACTACAATTCTTCAGATCACGTTGATAGGATAGTCTCGAATAGAGCTTGTCCAGTTTATTCTCCAGTGATTGCAAGTTAGACAACAGAACTGAGGGCAGAGGCAGTTTATTCATTCTCCAATGTAGTCTTGTCAGATATTCCGCACGCTGGCCTCTATAGCGCCTCCTTTTCCGAGTGTCTTGGATTTGGGCCTCATCCGTGATAATCAACCTAATAATCAATCAATCATGTCCTTCACCTCCAACTCTTTGAAGTCCTTATCCATATTGAGGTTAGTGATAGCTGTTCTGATGTCCAGAAGCTCTTTTCGGTCATAGGAAACGATGGCGGAAACATTATGTACAAAATAAGTTACAATAAGCACACAAAAAAACACTAAATAGCTAAATTGGTCAGGAGCCTATAAAGCAGCTGCTATTCCCTCCAACGCCATTTTGGAGGGGATACCAGATGAATAACTCTTGAGTTATTCTCCCAGGGGGTTCCCAAGTGGTGCAGTGGCCTAAGGCACTGCATCTCAATGCAAGAGGCATCACTACAGTCCCACTTTCGAATCCAGGCTGAATCACATCGGGCTGTGATTGGGAGTCCCATAGGGCACAATTGGCCCAACGTCGTCTGGGTTTGGCCAGGGTAGGCCATCATTGTAAATACGAATTTGTTCTTAACTGATTTGCCGAGTAAAAAAAAAAAAAATGTCAATACAATTTTGAAACAGGGCTCAAACAAATGTTTTTGCATATTTTCAGTGTGGAACCGGTCTATTTTTAGGTGGGTTATAGTCTAGGCTAACCAATTGTAAATGGCACTAGCAGTTCGCAAAGCATAAGCGGAAAATAGGCGGAATGCAATTATTCCAAAACTGCAGCTCGTTGTTGGAACACATATTTTGCTACAATTAACTAGTCCCTTTTGAATTTGTGATAAAACTGTCGTCACTTGGCAAGGAATGTAGCTTCTGTATCCCATCAGTTAGGCATGTTTTTATTGACATTTATTTCTGTAGGTCTAATGGGAGCTTGTGTGCACTCAGCATGCGTGTGTGGGAGGGAACAGGACAAGGAGGGGAAAGGGAAATTATGGAGAAGAACGGTGTGATTCTTGGCTTGGTTTATTTTTTGTTGCGCCCTGCAAATGCACATGTACAAATGGAACACGAGTCAAAGCGAATCAACGTTGTCTTCAAGACAAAGTGTATCTTGTCTGTTCGGGCAGCCACAAAGCACATTCCACCAAATAGTTTTAGAGTATTTGATTTAAAAAAAAATCTGATTGAAGATCGAGCTTTGACGTCCATTTCAGTACTCTAGTACTCGATTACTCATGCCCATCACTAAGAAGTAGTCTTCAAGATCGTATTCGTATTTTACCAATAAAACTTTAGAAATAATTAATTTAAGAAATCAAAAAATTATGTGTTGCACAAAAACATTAGATATCTAGTCAGCAATGCTGAGATAATGCAATGGTATTTAATTGGAAAGTTAATTTTCTCTTAAACAATGTCTTATTCATTTAAATACATTATTTTTCCTTCATTCCTTTTGAGAAGAATCCATGGAAGAGGAACTTTCTCCATTATCCAGGACTGTGCTTCGGCTTGAGAACCGCTAAGTCTATGGCTCTGTGTGTGCCTATTACAGAGACAAGACGTAGTGAAATGGATACAATGATAAAGACTGAATCCCCCCATTAACTCCTTATATATACACTGAGTGTACAAAACATTAAGAACACCTACTCTTTCCACAACATAGACTGAGCAGGATAATCCAGG
>NC_060189.1:18358399-18533399 GCF_021184085.1 Oncorhynchus gorbuscha | reverse complement strand
GAGCAATATACAAATACATTCCGGAATACATTCCATTTCCACCAGAAGCGGTGCCTCCGCTTGACAACTCTTCACTGCTAAAGGTTGTCCGCTTTGGGGGCGTAGGCGTGAACCTATAGAGAGTAAGTAAGTAACTACATTCTGAAAATGTAAAAAAAACTATGTATTATTAGCTACCTAGCTAGTTAGCTACAGCAGGCCACTGTGTGTAGGCTAATGAACTGCTTATTAGCTATCTAGCTAGCCAACTTGACATATTATAGCTAAGTGAAATATCATCAGCTAGTTAACTTCATATCTATCTTGCTATCTTGATGTAAGCCTATTTATCATTGTAAATTAAAATCTCATGCCCCAAATGAATTTAAAGATAACAGCAATGGGGTGAAAGGATTTTCTGCTCCAGTTGTCAGAAAAAGGAGTAGGTGTACTAGTTAGATTGTGGGATGACATTAGGCAGATTGTGGGATGACGTCAGGAAAATATTCTCCAGTTCTAGTCCCTAGAGAGGACAACTATGGAGACAGACGGAGAGATATTAGTCCGTGCTGTCTAATTGTAATACAATGAAGCCTGTTTCTTTGTGATGTCTGTCCTCAGATATAGAGAGCTGCAAAAGCCTGTCTGTAGATGAAGAGGTCCCAGTGAATGTCCCAAGAGACTGCTGGCATATCCTTATATGCCATGAGTTGTATGTGTACTTATGTTAGTAAATGTTTCATACAACATTGCAGTTAAAAGTCACACATAATGTAGGCTACAAATGTATTACAACTGCAGCAGGCCAATCCTTCTCCTAGAGGTCTGCTGGGTGTGCAGGCTTCTGTTCCAGCCCAGCACTAACACTCCTGATTCAACTTATCAAACCTAATGAGTTGATAATAATGTATATTATTGCTGTGCTGGAATAGAAGTCTGCTCACTCAGTAGATCAGGAAGTGGAACAAGGTTGGCCACCTCTGGTAGGGACTGTCGTGACGTGGCTATCATTGATGTGACGACTGTTATTTTATTAAATCCATTAACTATGTTTAATTATTAGACATGATTAAATTAATCAGGTAACAATTAACTCATTAGCAATCTTGGGGCACCACGGGGAAAGTTAGTTTAATGAGTTAGCGTTTCCCGACTTAACTCAAGAATTTATCAGAATATATCGTTATCATACCAGTCATCAATTAATCATTATTACCTCATATCAGTTTCATTCTGAAAGTCGTTGACTTCATAAATGTGCACAAACCCTAGTCTAAATGATGATTCACCGATACACAAATTGGCTTAATAATTTATTTACTAACTAACTAAAGAATCACACAGAAATACATAAGCACACACAGTATAGGCTGAATTGATTACTAACATAATGCAATGAAAAGTCTCTAGTGGAATAACCCGATATGATGGCTTGTTACACAATGAAAGGGGGAGGAGAAAGAGCAGGGGGAGACAGAGAGTAGGCTTATTGTACATACATGTGGAAAATACGCTCATCGTAAATATGGATATTTAGCACCCTAACAACCACTCATTCGGATGGATTTAGAAATGCAACACATATTTACACTTATATGTCTTTGTTAATTCTTTTGAAATCGCCCGGTCCGGCTATGGGGAGTCAGTTTGCCAGAAGTCTCTGATTTGTCCACCAGAGGTCACTATGTCCTTTGTAGTTGTAGTAGTAGGCTTCTTTGTCTCGGAGTGTTCATTAGACAAGATCCTTCAGAGGTGGTCTTTGGTCGAGTTTACTAGACTAACGTACATAAACAGCTGCAGACTGAGTGTTCCTGTGTAGTCTAGAGAGTTTCTATCAATTTCGTGATATTCAGCTCGCGCTGCACGTATACTGGTCTAAAATGTTCATTCTTCAGCGAGGCCTTTTATGCACTCGCCTTGGAGGGCGGTTCCATCACGTTGCCACAATGTCTGTGCTCACGTTGGCGTGGTTACTGACTTGGCAAAAGTTTAAATGAAAAACAGTTATCTAATTTAGAAGGCTAAAATCACATTTAATCTTCTCACAAATGGTTTCATATTTAATCATATAAAATTACAACCTTTAGATGTAAATCTGATAACTGGGACGTATACAGTTGTAGAGTTACCATTATCTTGTAATACCATCCTTAATGACCTTACAAAACAATATACTTTTGCCATAATTATTGTTTGGATCCCCACCATTTCCCATATTTTTTATGTTACAAATATTGTTTCATTATCCACTGTTGGATGTTGGAGTTTTGGCGTCCGATTCTCTCTACACATCATATTCCTTTGTTCAATACTGCCGGGCCAGAGAGAGAACGTTTACGACTGGTCATTAAAGTTATAAAACTGGCCCACTTCCCCCCTTCCTCTCTAGTGGGAGAGGGGGGGCTCTCTTTTATCCTCACCCTGGAAGGAAAATCATGACAGGACTTTCTTGTTCACCTAGAAATTATGCTTTAGTAATAGTAGCTTACTTATTACTAAGATGTCTAACATTTATAAACAAGTTAGATTATTTGTACATTTTGAAATTATATTTTGATTCATTTATGTTGATTAATTGAAGTGAAGTTTTCAAACATGTTTTCATTGTTAACTTAAAGACAATATTCAAGAAGAACTCGTGTCAATGTTCATTCATTTTGCAATAAAAAGGTGTGAAGGGGATCTGTCTTGAATTTGCTGTGTTACTTTGTTGCTTTCTCAAACTAACATTACATTTTTGTCCAAATGTGAGCTCTCCAATCGGTTTTATTTGACTGTCACTCTGTCTCAGGATATCAGCCATGTGAACCCATTTTGCAGTTTATCATAATGTCATGCATCACCAATGCAGCCATAGGTCTACAGTATGATGGCATAACTGACCTAATGAACATATGCAATCAATGTGCGTTTGTCATTGTATATCTGAAGCAGAGAAAAGCTAAACTCACACATCAATTGTATATTGTTGAGCTAGCTATATGTTCTCAATTTAAACATTATACCAGTAGATAATGTATGAGGCTAACCATGAGCCAGATTTTCTACATTATTTTTCTGACATGAAATTGTTTAGTGCAAATGCAACCCTAGGTACAGTACTGTACATGAAAATAAGGAGCTGACAATTTGTAGTGTAATTAAAATGTCAAAAAGGAAAATAATGGGGCATGGGGAGCATTGTAATTATACCATGTTTATTTGCTGAGAATGATTTCAGAATACACAGACACAATCAGAAGGTCAATGGCATGGAGGAGGATTGTAGAGATGTTGTTGTTGATGGTGGTTAAAGAGAGATTTGCACACCAATGTTTGCAATTCAAAGCCACAATTTCCTTTACACAAAGTACCCAGTCATGTGTATGTAGGCCTATGTATTTTACAGGAAGTGAGCTATCATCATCAATGTCATGACACAAGTATAATGAAAGAGCCATAATCTATAATACATGAACATTTGATTGTTCTGATACCATAATCCGATTGGTAGGATATTACATGGGAAATGCATGCTTGGTGAATCATTAGCACTGTTATAACGTGTGTTACTGGTCATTTCTGGGCAAATTTTAATTTACTCAACACATTCACAAATGTTGGGTTTGATCATAGTTTTGAGGTTTAGGTTGATTGAGGTTCATAACTAGCTAGCAACATAAAGCAAACATTGTTGTGCAAATCTCTCTTCACTCACCATCATCACCAACAGTCTCTGCAATCCTCTTGACCTTATGATTTTGTCTCTGTATTCTACACGCTTGTGTGAACTAGAACCTAAAAGGGTTCTTCGGCTGTCCCCATAGGAGAACCCTTTGAATAACCCTTTTTTGTCCCAGGTAGAACCACAGAAAGTTCTACATGGAACCAAAAAGGATTTGACCTGGAAGCAAACAGGGTTATCCTATGAGGACAGCCGAAGAATCCTTTTGGAACCCTTTTTTCTAAGAGTGTATCAAAGCAAAATCATACCGAATTGGAAAACCATACACAGCGATGATCGGCTTTCCTCCATCTCTTTTGGTTGTGCATGCCCGGGAACTAATGACACGCAGAACTATGTTTCATGAACAGAAGATTTTCAAGCAAACATCTGCTCCTCACTTGATTGGTTAATTGCAGCGGTGGCCATGTTCAATTTGTATAAAGTAGAGCAGAGCTGAACTTTTTCTACCACTCTGCTAGCAGGGCTCCCACCTCTCACCTTCCTACAATCCCCTGTGCATTGCTCCGTGTGCTCTTGTTGAAAATGATTGGGGGCTGATCTTTGTCTGGCGAACTTGGAAGTGGTGGAAACCCTACATAAGTGCTCACCCTTGGTTTTTGTCCTACTTTTCTCTCTCTCTCTCTCTCTCTCTCTCTCTCTCTCTCTCTCTCTCTCTCTCTCTCTCTCTCTCTCTCTCTCTCTCTCTCTCTCGCTATATATATATATAAAAATATATATCGCTCTCTCTGGCTCTCTCTCCATCTGTCTCTCTCTCCCTCTGCCTGTCTCTCTCTGTCTCTCTCTCTCTCCTCTCTCTCTCTCTCTCTCTCTCTCTCTCTCTCTCTCTCTCTCTCTCTCTCTCTCTCGCTATATATATATATATATATATATATATATATATATATATATATATATATATATATATATATATATATATCGCTCTCTCTCGCTCTCTCTGGCTCTCTCTCCATATGTCTCTCTCTCCCTCTGTCTCTCTCCCTCTGTATCTCTCCCTCTGTCTCTCTCTCCCTCTGTCTCTCTCCCTCTGTCTCTCTCTCTGTTTATCTCTCTCTCTGTTACAGGATGGCCACAGTGGATCCCAGTGTGTCTCCCAGCCCACCACCCCTGGTGCCATGCTTGTCCCCTCTCCCCTGTCCCCCAGCCCAGCCAGCCTGTCCTCCTACCATGGGGATGACAGTGACAGCATCAGCAGCCCCGTCTGGCCAAAGACTCCCTCCAGCCCTGTATGACACGCCTCCTTATATTTTAACCAATATCTTCCAATGTTTTATTTCTTGTTGGTTTTTTTTCCAGTGCGATGACTGATTTCAGTAGTTGTGTAAGTTTGCAAGGTTGGAGCTAATTCCATATCTCTCTCCATCTCTTCAGACTCAGAAGCTCAACTCGTCCACCATGACTAACGAACGAATCACGCGCCTGTACGATATGGGTGGGGAGCCGGAGAGGCGTGGCTGGGTGGACCGGTACCTGTCCTTCATGGAGGAGAGGGGTACACCTGTCCCCCACCTTCCCGCCGTGGGCAAGAAGCCCCTGGACCTCTGCAGACTCTACATGGCTGTCAGGGAGATAGGGGGCCTAGCCCTGGTGAGAGACAACCACTGATTTCATTTCATTATGTCTTACAGGACTGAAACTGAAATACCGTAGAGCTATACACTATCGACGTGGTTTATTAGACTTGTCAATATCACTTATTTAGTAGTAGCTTTGAAGTGGGGCAAAGCAAATGTTTAGTAGTTTCAAGCCAGGATACATACAGTAGACTAACATGCCATTGTATTAATGCTTTCCTGTCACCCTTCCCATCCTTCCTCTCCTCTATACATCCTCTCCCCTCCCCTCAAAGGTGAACAAGAACAAGAAGTGGCGTGAGCTGTCCACCAATCTGAGTGTTGGTACCTCCAGTAGCTCCGCCAGCTGTCTGAAGAAGCAGTACATCCAGTACCTGTTTGCCTATGAGTGTAAGGTGGAGCGAGGAGAGGACCAGCCGGCCGACAGCAACACTGGGACTGGGGGGGAAAACAGGAAGCAGGCCAAGGTGCAACCGCCCTCTCCTGGTAAGGACCGGCACTGATACTGATGATGATGATGATTGTGATGATGATGGTGGTGATGATAGTAATGATTTTACACTGTATCAGGTGAAACTGTACTGTATGCTGACATCAATGCACCAGCAAGACAGTCTTACTAGATGGGAGAATGGAATTCTCGGCCTAGTATGGTGTCTTGGAATAGCATTTTGAACAACATTAAAAACAATCAAGTTACAGCACCTCTAAGCAGAGATATGGCTTGATGTGTTTGCCGTGTTAAAAATGTTAAGTCATGTAATTCTGGGTTACGCTGGTATGCTATTTATAAGACAAAGTTTTTGATTTGCATGTTGTCCCTGACAGTGTTTCTAAGCACAATTATGGTGCCCAGCTAAGGAGAGAGAGCTGGAGTGTGAAGGTCACATCTCTAATTCAGAGTGGTGATGAGAAGAGTGACCTACCCTGCTGTTGAAATAGAACACCAATACTTCAGCTGCCTGAGTCACACCAGATTGCTTTTACTAAAGGGCTGGAGAGGAGTACACACACACACACACACACACACACACACACACACACACACACACACACACACACACACACACACACACACACACACACACACACACACACACACACACACACACACACACACACACACACACACACACACACACACACACACACACACATGTAGGCACACACCTACTCACCTACTATGAATATTTACCTTCATGTTGAGCCAGGTCAGTGCGTCTATTTACTGGAACAGACACTAAAATAGAAATTACCGTAAGCTGAAACAGAATGAAATATGTGTACATTTAAGAACCAGAGCAGTCACTATTACCTTCACTTACAGTAGATGACATAGTGCTGTGTGATTGATTGAAGTGGAGAGAGAACCATGTCCGCACTGTGCTCTTAACACAGATGAGACCTCATGTTGGCCCGATTTGTCTATCTGTCTATCTATCTCTAACATCTACTAACTATCCCTCTATCTATCTATCTATCTATCTAGCCATCCATCCTGCTACCAGTTGCCTGCCTGGCTGCCTGCTTCACTGACCATGTCAATGAAGCAGGCTCCATGTATAGCTGACAGCTAGGTGATGATGTCACAGAGTAGAGAAAGCTGTTGAGCAGCAAAGAGGAGTTGTTGGGAGGGAGGAGTCGGAGGAGGTGAGGGGGATCCCCCTGAGATTGATGAGGCTGGAGCGATGAATATAAACAATGCTGACCTCCACTCAACCTCTATTCACTCTGACACACACCTGTGAGCCATCGCTTTCTGTCTTATTTCATCAACCTTTACACTCACACACACCTTTCTCTCTTCCTCTCGCTCCCTCATTTCTCTCTCTCTCTGAACGTAGAATAAAGGGCACTTGAGTTCACGCTGTGTAAATGTCCCCTCCCTCCTAGTGTTGCCTGCCTGTCTACCTGTCTTTCTGCCTGCCTCCTTCCCAGTGTTGTCTGTCTGCCTGCCTGTCTACCTGTCTTTCTGCCTGCCTCCTTCCCAGTGTTGTCTGTCTGCCTGCCTGTCTACCTGTCTTTCTGCCTGCCTCCTTCCCAGTGCTGTCTGTCTGCCTGCCTGTATGCTTATCTGTATCCCAGTCTGTCTGTCTGCCTGCCTGTCTACCTGTCTTTCTGCCTGCCTCCTTCCCAGTGCTGTCTGTCTGCCTGCCTGTATGCTTATCTGTATCCCAGTCTGTCTGCCTGCCTGTCTGTTTATATGCTTGTCTGTCTGTATGTCTGTATGTCTGTATGCCTGTATGCCTGTTTCAAATCAAATCAAATGTATTTATAAAGCCATTTTTACATTGGCAGATGTCACATAGTGCTATACAGAAACCCAGCCTAAAACTCTGAACAGCATGTCTGTCTGCCTGCCTGTTTGTCTGCCTGCGGCATCTGAGGGGTAGGAATACTCTTAACCTCCTGTAACCACTGGATCCATTGTTCACTTTCTGAGTTGCTTGGCTATGGAGCAGAGGAGATATCCTGGAGAGAAGAGAATCCCAAAGACCCCCCCCCATGCCCTCTCCTTTTCTCCCCCTCTGTTCCGTGCTCCCTCTCTCCCAGCCCCACTGAAAGCATCAGTCTCTCTCCCTCTTTCTCTCTATCCCTCTCTCTCTCTGGGAGGCAGGTAGCCTATAGGTTAAGAACGCTGGACCAGTAACCAAAGGTTCAAATCCCCAAGCCGGCAAAGTTGGAAAATCTACAGTTCTGCCTTTGAGCAAGGAAGTTAACCCCCGACATCAACAGCTTCCATCCCTCAGATGCAGCAGGCAGGCAGGCAGAAATATAGGCAGACAGACAAATAGGCAGGCAGCTAGACAGACAAATAGGCAGGCAGACAGACATGCTGTTTGGAGTTTTTTATGTATAGCACTTTGTGACATCTGCTGATGTTAAAATGGCTTTATAAATACATTTGATTTGATATGAAACAGGCATACAGACATGATGACGTGGATTAAGGCAGCCCCGCGCACCTCTCTGATTCAGAGGGATTGGGCTAAATGCAGAAGACACATTTTGGTTGAATGCTGTCAGTTGTGCAACTGACTAGGTATCCCCTTTTCCTTCCTTCCTTCCTTCCTTCCTTCCTTCCTTCCTTCCTTCCTTCCTTCCTTCCTTCCTCCCTCGCTCCCTCCCTCCCTCCCTCCCTCCCTCCCTCCCTCCCTCCCTCCCTCCCACCAACCCTCTAACTGTTGTGGCGGCAGGGGGTATTGTTGAATAATTCAGAAGTAGTATGAATTTTTTAAGCCATTCTTTATTCCTGTTAGAGGCATGCGGTGCAGAGAGGAGCTGCTACACTAAATGCTCATTCACATATCCAGCATCTCTTATCTCCTAAAACTAGCCATCATGTTTTCCTTCATTCCTACTTCATACATGCCTTTTTCCTCTTTCGCTTTGTAGGGTCTTCATGTGTAATGCGGCGTGGCATTACATCATTTCCTGTGTTGTTACAGACCTTCAATAATTGAATATTCCTATGCGCTGAAAAATTCATAGCCATGGCATCATACAATTTATGCATCATATGGTCTGATACTTGCTTCATATCATTCTAGCTACCTTACCCCTGAGTGAAGTGTAGCATGGCCGGGTCTCTGGTACAGTAGTCTGTTACTCTCTCTGATATACTGTAGGGAGTGCAGAATACAGTATAGTACAGCCTGCATGTGGGTTTTAACTACAGTTGAGCCCTCAAGCATAACCTCCACATGAACCCCTCACTGAGTTCACCCTGACAAAAATGGAAAACGATCTTCAAAAAGCTGCAAAACAAAACTATCCACAGCGACTGCGGCAAGTTTGGCGCTCTCCAATGAGCTATTCCCACAGAGAGGCCTTCTCTTCCTCCTGTTTCCCTCTCTTCCTCCCCCTCCCCCTTCTTCTTCTCTTCCTCCTCTTCTCCTGCTCCTTCTTAGCAGTCCCTGCATTCCCCCTCTACTCTCGGCAGGCAGGTGCTGAGGCTCGTGTTAATGAGTGGTGGTTAGTGAGCAGGGTTGGGGAGTATTGGATTACATGTGATAAATTACATGTAAGGGATTACAAAAAATGGTAACTGTAATCTGTCACATTACCAGCAAAAATATTGTAATCAGATGACAGACACTTTTGAAAAACTAGATGATTTCTTCAAGGATTACTTTTACATTTGGAAAGGATGTTTGCGAAAAAAAATGTTTGACACTTTTCTGTTTTCTTAATAACATTCAAATCAGTATTGAAAAAAGGCGCAAGTGTAAATTTGTACCACCTAGGCATTTCTGACCACAACTCAGAGACCACTATGATGGCACAACAAACGCGTTTGATGGATCGCGGGAAAAGAGCAGGAATAGGCTTTTGTAGGCTACAGTCCAAGCTATGTCTTCCAATGGTGCGATTGCTGTCGGCAGATTATCCACAGATTATCCAACTTGAATAAACTCTTGGAGGTAAGGATGCCAGCAGTGGGGTAGTTTACGACAATACAGATATCACTGATTATTAATATCTACATACCGCATTGATGTGAATCACACTGCTGCTCTCTCATTTAGCTATTTGCGCCTTATAGATCGTGGTTGTTGTGGACGGCTGTTCACAAATCTAAATGTGTATTTGAACCCAATAATGGTTGAATTCAAGAAGTTTAAGCTGCCTATCAATCATTGTTTTTTAAACCAATGGACAGCCAGCGACAAATGCACTCTTGCAACAGCTGCATAATGCCGATCCCAGCCTATGGAATAAAAGTGGGACTAATTCATGCTGTAAAATAATAATAATCCACAGACCTAATGGACGGACACAAGCTCAAACTAGCACACTTTTGATAGACTTAAAGGGGCAATCTGTAGTTGATACATATACTTTTGGACGTATAAATGATAGATATTAATGTAAAGATATAATTTTATCATAGTATTATATGCAGTAGAAAGCGATGGGTTAGAATAAGCATACACAACCTAACCATAAAGTCAAATTTAATATCCATATATGGCCAGCTATGTACAGTAAACTTTAACATGTATTTATCCTGCAATAGATGTCGTTCAATTGGTAACATACATTTTTGTCTTCTTCTAATGCCTCTTAAGGGGAAAGTAATCTAAAAGTAACTGCATGTAATATAATTATGTTACTGAGTTTGGGTAATCCAAAAGTTACATTACTGATTACAGTTTTGGACAGGTAACTTGTAACTGTAGCGGAATACATTTAGAAAGTAACCTACCCAACCCTGTTAGTGAGATAGGCCCCAGCGGGCCCTCTGATAGGCTAAAAGGATTTGGGGCCTCACATACAGTGCCTTCGGAAAGTATTCAGTCCGCCTGACTTTTTCCACATTTTGTTATTTTACAGCCTTGTTTTAAGATGGATTAAATAAAAACCATCCTCAGGAATCTACACACAACACTACATAATGACAAAGCAAAAACAATTTTAAAATAATTTTTAGCAAATGTATTAAAAATTAAAAACAGAAAAACCTTATTTACATAAGTATTCAGACCCTTTGCTATGAGACTCGAAATTGAGCTCCAGTGTATCCTGTTTCCGTTGATAATCCTTTTTTTTGTAACAAATTGATATTTACAGTTTTGTCCCATCACTGCAACTCCCCTATGGACTCGCGAGAGGTGAAGGTCGAGACGCCGTGCATCCTCCGAAACACGGCCCTGCCAAACCACACTGCTTCTTGGCACACTGCTCACTGAACCCAGCCTCACCAATGTCTTAGAGGAAACACCGTCCAGCTGGCAACCGATGTCGCAGGAGACCAGCCCGCTACAAGGAGTTGCTAAAGCGCGATGGGACAGTGAAATCCTGGCTGGCCAAACACTGGGACAATTGTGCGCCGCATAGGTCTCCCGGTCACGGCCGGCTGTGACACAGCCTGTGATTGAACCCGGGTCTGTAGTGACGCCTCAAGCACTGCGAAGCAGTGCCTTATACCGCTGTACCTCCATTGATCATCCTTGAGATGTTTCTACAACTTGAGGTCCAGCTGTGGTAAATTATATTGATTGGACATGATTTGGAAAGGAACACACCGGTCTATATAAGGTCCCACAGTTGACAGTGCATGTCAAAGGAAAAACCAAGCCATGAGGTCAAAGGTTTGTGTTGAGGCACAGATCTGGGGAAAGGTATCAAAAAGCATTGAAGGTCCCCAAGAACACAGTGGCCTCCCTCATTCTTAAATGGAAGAAGTTTGGAACCACCAATATTCTTCCTAGAGCTGGCCGCCCGGCCAATTTGAGCTATCGAGGGAGAAGGGCCTTGGTCAGGGAGGTGACCAAGAACCCAATGGTCACTATGACAGAGCTCTAGAGTTCCTCTGTGGAGATGGGAGAACCTTCCTGAAGGATAACCATCTCTGCAGCACTCCACTAGTCAGGCCTTTATGGTAGAGTGGCCAGACAGAAGACACTCCTCAGTAAAAAGCACATGACAGCCCGCTTGGAGTTTGCCAAAAGGCACCTAAAGATTCTCAGACCAGGAAAACAAGATTCTCTGGTCTGATGAATGCCAAGTGTCACTTTTGGAGGAAACCTGGCACCATCCCTACAGCATGTTGGTGGCAGCATAATGCTGTGGGGGTGTTTTTCAGTAGCAGGGACTGGGAGACTACTCAGGATCGAGGGAAAGATGAACACAGCAAAGTACAGAGAGATCCGGAGTGGCTTCGGGACAAGCCAGGAGTGGCTTCGGGACAAGCCAGGAGTGGCTTCGGGACAAGTTTTTGAATGTCCTTGACTGCCCCAGCTAGAGCCCGGATTTGAACATCTCTGGAGAGGCCTGAAAATAGCTGTGCAGCAATACTCCCCATCCAACCTAACAGAGCTTGAGAGGATCTGCACAGAAGTATGAGAGAAACTCCCCAAATATAGGTGTGCCAAGCTTGTAGCGTCATAGCCAAGAAGACTCGAGACTGTAATTGCTGCCAAATGTGCTTCAACAAAGTACCGAGTAAAGGGTCTGAATACTTATGTAAAATGCAATATTTCTATTTTGTATTTTTGATAAATTAGCAAACATTTATAAAAACCTGTTTTTGCTTTGTCATTATGGGCTATTGTGTGTAGATGCGGGGGGGGACAATTGAATACATTTTAGAATAAGGCGTAACAAAATGTGGAAAATGTCAAGGGGTCTGAATACTTTCCGAAGGCACTGTATGTCATGTTTTGTCATTGATTATCATGTCTTGTCCCTGTGCTTCCCCTTCTATTCGTTTCCCTCTGCTGGTCTTATTAGGTTCTTTCCCTCTTTCTATCCCTCTCTCTCCCCCTCCCTCTCTCACTCTCTCGCTCTCTCTTCTCTCTATCATTCCGTTCCTGCTCCCAGCTGTTCCTATTCCCCTAATCAATCATTTAGTCTTCCCACACCTGTTCCCGATCCTTTTCCCTGATTAGAGTCCCTATTTCTCTCCTTGTTTTCCGTTCCTGCCCTGTCGGATCCTTGTCTATAATTCACCGTGCTGTGTCTATGTATTGCCCTGTCGTGTCGTGTTTCCCTCAGATGCTGCGTGGTGAGCAGGTGTCTGAGTCTGCTAGGTTCAAGTGCCTTCCCGAGGCAACCTGCAGTTAGTATTATGCCTTTTGTTTTGTAAAGTATCTTTACTGGATTAAAAACTCTGTTTTCGCCAAGTCGCTTTTGGGTCCTCATTCACCTGCATAACAGAAGGATCCGAACAAGGAATGGACCCAGCGACTACAGATGCTCGTAACACTGCCGTCGAGATCCAAGGAGCCATGCTCGGCAGACACGAGCAGGAATTGTCTGCTGCTCGCCATGCCGTGGAGAACCTGGCCGCTCAGGTTTCCGACCTCTCTGGACAGTTCCAGAGTCTTCGTCTCGTGCCACCTGTTACTTCCTGGCCTGCCGAGCCTCCGGAACCTAGGGTTAATAACCCACCTTGCTACTCCGGGCAGCCCACGGAGTGCCGCTCCTTTCTCACCCAGTGTGATATTGTGTTCTCTCTCCAACCCAACACATACTCTAGCGAGAGAGCTCGGGTTGCTTACGTCATTTCACTCCTTACTGGCCGGGCTCGAGAGTGGGGCACAGCTATCTGGGAGGCAAGGGCTGATTGTTCTAACAATTACCAGAACTTTAAAGAGGAGATGATTCGGGTTTTTGACCGTTCAGTTTTTGGTGGGGAGGCTTCTAGGGCCCTGGCTTCCCTATGCCAAGGTGATCGATCCATAACGGATTACTCTATAGAGTTTCGCACTCTTGCTGCCTCTAGTGACTGGAACGAGCCGGCGCTGCTCGCTCGTTTTCTGGAGGGACTCCACGCAGTGGTCAAAGATGAGATTCTCTCTCGGGAGGTTCCTTCCAGTGTGGACTCTTTGATTGCTCTCGCCATCCGCATAGAACGACGGGTAGATCTTCGTCACCAGGCTCGTGGAAGAGAGCTCGCGTCAACGGTGTTTCCCTGCTCCGCATCGCAACCATCTCCCTCCTCTGGCTCAGAGACTGAGCCCATGCAGCTGGGAGGTATTCGCATCTCGACCAAGGAGAGGGAACGGAGGATCACCAACCGCCTGTGCCTCTATTGCGGATTTGATGGACATTTTGTCAATTCATGTCCAGTAAAAGGCCAGAGCTCATCAGTAAGCGGAGGGCTACTGGTGAGCGCTACTACTCAGGTCTCTTCATCTAGATCCTGTACTACTATGTCGGTCCATCTACGCTGGACCGGTTCGGGTGCTACATGCAGTGCCTTGATTGACTCTGGGGCTGAGGGTTGTTTCATGGACGAAGCATGGGCTCGGAAACATGACATTCCTTTCAGACAGTTAGACAAGCCTACGCCCATGTTTGCCTTAGATGGTAGTCATCTTCCCAGTATCAGATTTGAGACACTACCTTTAACTCTCACAGTATCTGGTAACCACAGTGAGACTATTTCTTTTTTGATTTTTCGTTCACCTTTTACACCTGTTGTTTTGGGTCATCCCTGGCTAGTATGTCATAATCCTTCTATTAATTGGTCTAGTAATTCTATCCTATCCTGGAACGTTTCTTGTCATGTGAAGTGTTTAATGTCTGCCATCCCTTCCATTTCTTCTGTCCCCACTTCTCAGGAGGAACCTGGCGATTTGACAGGAGTGCCGGAGGAATATCATGATCTGCGCACGGTCTTCAGTCGGTCCCGAGCCAACTCCCTTCCTCCTCACTGGTCGTATGATTGTAGTATTGATCTCCTTCCGGGGACCACTCCTCCTCGGGGTAGACTATACTCTCTGTCGGCTCCCGAACGTAAGGCTCTCGAGGATTATTTATCTGTGTCTCTTGACGCCGGTACCATAGTGCCTTCTTCCTCTCCGGCCGGGGCGGGGTTCTTTTTTGTCAAGAAGAAGGACGGTACTCTGCGCCCTGCGTGGATTATCGAGGGCTGAATGACATAACGGTTAAGAATCGTTATCCGCTTCCCTTATGTCATCAGCCTTCGAGATTCTGCAGGGAGCCAGGTGCTTTACTAAGTTGGACCTTCGTAACGCTTACCATCTCGTGCGCATCAGAGAGGGGGATCGAGTGGAAAACGGCGTTTAACACTCCGTTAGGGCATTTTGAGTACCGGGTTCTGCCGTTTGGTCTCGCCAATGCGCCAGCTGTTTTTCAGGCATTAGTTAATGATGTTCTGAGAGACATGCTGAACATCTTTGTTTTTGTCTATCTTGACGATATCCTGATTTTTTCACCGTCACTCGAGATTCATGTTCAGCACGTTCGACGTGTTCTACAGCGCCTTTTAGAGAATTGTCTCTACGTAAAGGCTGAGAAGTGCTCTTTTCATGTCTCCTCCGTTACTTTTCTCGGTTCCGTTATTTCCGCTGAAGGCATTCAGATGGATTCCGCTAAGGTCCAAGCTGTCAGTGATTGGCCCGTTCCAAGGTCACGTGTCGAGTTGCAGCGCTTTTTAGGTTTCGCTAATTTCTATCGGCGTTTCATTCGTAATTTCGGTCAAGTTGCTGCCCCTCTCACAGCTCTTACTTCTGTCAAGACGTGTTTTAAGTGGTCCGGTTCCGCCCAGGGAGCTTTTGATCTTCTAAAAGAACGTTTTACGTCCGCTCCTATCCTCGTTACTCCTGACGTCACTAGACAATTCATTGTCGAGGTTGACGCTTCAGAGGTAGGCGTGGGAGCCATTCTATCCCAGCGCTTCCAGTCTGACGATAAGGTTCATCCTTGCGCTTATTTTTCTCATCGCCTGTCGCCATCTGAGCGCAACTATGATGTGGGTAACCGTGAACTGCTCGCCATCCGCTTAGCCCTAGGCGAATGGCGACAGTGGTTGGAGGGGGCGACCGTTCCTTTTGTCGTTTGGACAGACCATAAGAACCTTGAGTACATCCGTTCTGCCAAACGACTTAATGCCCGTCAAGCTCGTTGGGCGTTGTTTTTCGCTCGTTTCGAGTTTGTGATTTCTTACCGTCCGGGTAGCAAAAACACCAAGCCTGATGCCTTATCCCGTCTGTTTAGTTCTTCTGTGGCTTCTACTGATCCCGAGGGATTCTTCCTTATGGGCGTGTTGTCGGGTTAACAGTCTGGGGAATTGAAAGACAGGTTAAGCAAGCACTCACGCACACACTGCGTCGCCGCGCGCTTGTCCTAGTAACCTCCTTTTCGTTCCTGTTTCCACTCGTCTGGCTGTTCTTCAGTGGGCTCACTCTGCCAAGTTAGCTGGTCATCCCGGTGTTCGAGGCACTCTTGCGTCTATTCGCCAGCGCTTTTGGTGGCCGACTCAGGAGCGTGACACGCGCCGTTTCGTGGCTGCTTGTTCGGACTGCGCGCAGACTAAGTCGGGTAACTCTCCTCCTGCCGGTCGTCTCAGACCGCTCCCCATTCCTTCTCGACCATGGTCTCACATCGCCCTAGACTTCATTACCGGTCTGCCTTTGTCTGCGGGGAAGACTGTGATTCTTACGGTTGTCGATAGGTTCTCTAAGGCGGCACATTTCATTCCCCTCGCTAAACTTCCTTCCGCTAAGGAGACGGCACAAATCATCATCGAGAATGTGTTCAGAATTCATGGCCTCCCGTTAGACGCCGTTTCAGACAGAGGCCCGCAATTCACGTCACAGTTTTGGAGGGAGTTCTGTCGTTTGATTGGTGCGTCCGTCAGTCTCTCTTCCGGGTTTCATCCCCAGTCTAACGGTCAAGCAGAGAGGGCCAATCAGACGATTGGTCGCATACTACGCAGCCTTTCTTTCAGAAACCCTGCGTCTTGGGCAGAACAGCTCCCCTGGGCAGAATACGCTCACAACTCGCTTCCTTCGTCTGCTACCGGGTTATCTCCGTTTCAGAGTAGTCTGGGTTACCAGCCTCCTCTGTTCTCATCCCAGCTTGCCGAGTCCAGCGTTCCCTCCGCTCAAGCGTTTGTCCAACGTTGTGAGCGCACCTGGAGGAGGGTGAGGTCTGCACTTTGCCGTTACAGGGCACAGACTGTGAGAGCCGCCAATAAGCGCAGGATTAAGAGTCCAAGGTATTGTTGCGGCCAGAGAGTGTGGCTTTCCACTCGCAACCTTCCTCTTACGACAGCTTCTCGTAAGTTGACTCCGCGGTTCATTGGTCCGTTCCGTGTCTCCCAGGTCGTCAATCCTGTCGCTGTGCGACTGCTTCTTCCGCGACATCTTCGTCGCGTCCATCCTGTCTTCCATGTCTCCTGTGTCAAGCCCTTTCTTCGCACCCCGTTCGTCTTCCCTCCCCCTCCCGTCCTTGTCGAGAGCGCACCTATTTACAAGGTACGTAAGATCATGGACATGCGTTCTCGGGGACGGGGTCACCAATACTTAGTGGATTGGGAGGGTTACGGTCCTGAGGAGAGGAGTTGGGTTCCGTCTCGGGACGTGCTGGACCGTTCGCTTATTGATGATTTCCTCCGTTGCCGCCAGGGTTCCTCCTCGAGTGCGCCAGGAGGCGCTCGGTGAGTGGGGGTACTGTCATGTTTTGTCATTGATTATCATGTCTTGTCCCTGTGCTTCCCCTTCTATTCGTTTCCCTCTGCTGGTCTTATTAGGTTCTTTCCCTCTTTCTATCCCTCTCTCTCCCCCTCCCTCTCTCACTCTCTCGCTCTCTCTTCTCTCTATCGTTCCGTTCCTGCTCCCAGCTGTTCCTATTCCCCTAATCAATCATTTAGTCTTCCCACACCTGTTCCCGATCCTTTTCCCTGATTAGAGTCCCTATTTCTCTCCTTGTTTTCCGTTCCTGCCCTGTCGGATCCTTGTCTATAATTCACCGTGCTGTGTCTATGTATTGCCCTGTCGTGTCGTGTTTCCCTCAGATGCTGCGTGGTGAGCAGGTGTCTGAGTCTGCTAGGTTCAAGTGCCTTCCCGAGGCAACCTGCAGTTAGTATTATGCCTTTTGTTTTGTAAAGTATCTTTACTGGATTAAAAACTCTGTTTTCGCCAAGTCGCTTTTGGGTCCTCATTCACCTGCATAACACTGTATGTCACCCCTGTCCTTGGCCATGGTGGTGGCATGGTTGTTACATTTACATAAGGGAAATGCTGCAAACAGGGAATTTCAGGGTCACATGAAATGACTAAGAGGTTTTGGCCTGGGAAACCCCTCTCAACCCCCTAACCCCCGCTCCTCAGCTCCCCCCACGCTAAATCTGCCTGGTCTCTATACACTAAATTGGACATTTCCTATTAATTTGTAACCAACTGTGTGTTCTATCTCTCTCTCAAATTTTCTCTCTTTCCTTGTATCTCTCTCTCCTCTCTTAATTTCTCTCTCTCAATTTCTCTCTCTCTCTCAACTTTTTATTACAGGCTGCTGCACATGAGCACGGTGGCGTATGACAACTGAGGGTTGAATGTTTATGTACTGTAGGGTTTTGACCCAATAAAGGTGATTTAAAAATGTTCCCCCTCTATCTCTCTCTTTCTCTCCCTTTATCTTTCGTGCTTTCTAACAGCTAACTCAGGGTCCGTTCAGGGCCCCCAGACCCCGCAGTCATCAGGCAGCAGCTCCATGCCAGAGATGTCCGGTGACCTGAAGCCTCCCACCCCAGCCACCCCCCCCCCCCCAGGGACAGGTCACCCCCATCCCAGCCAGCAGGTATACCATGATCCCCTCTCATTCAAGCACTCTCACTGCTGAGAGTGTATGTGACTGTGTTTGTATGTATACATACCATATATATCTTCTTTACCTCAGTTAGTATCACTGTATCACTGCCTGCAGAAAGTATTCAGACCCCTTGAATTTTTCCATATTTTGTTAGGTTACAGCCTTATTCTGAAATGTATTCAATTGTCGCCCCCCCCACCCCCCACCCCCCACCCCCGCATCAATCTACACACAATACCCCATAATGACAAAGCAAAAAGAGGTTTTTCAAGAGTTTTGCTAATTTATAAAAAGAAGACGGGAAAATATCATATTTACATAAGTATTCAGACCCTTTACTCAGTACTTTTTTTGAAGCACCTTTGGCAGCGATTAAAGTCTTCTTGGGTATGACGCTATAAGCTTGGAACACCTGTATTTGGGGAGTTTCTCCCATTCTTCTCTGCAGATCTTCTCAAGCTCTGTCATTTTGGTTGGGAAGGGTAACTGCACAGCTATTTTCAGGTCTTCCCAGAGATGTTAGATCGGGTTCAAGTCCAGGCTCTGGCTGGGCCACTCAAGGACATTCAGAGACTGCAGAGTGCTGCAGAGATGGTTGTCCGTTTTGGAAGGTTCTCCCATATCCACAGAGGAACTCTAGAGCTCTGTCAGAGTTACCATCGGGTTCTTGAGTACCTCTCTGACCAAGGCCCTCCACCGGTTGCTCAGTTTGGCCGGGCGGCCAGCTCTAGGAAGAGGTTTGGTGGTTCCAAACTTCTTCCATTTAAGAATGTGTTCTTGGGGAACTTCAATGCTGCAGAAATGTTTTGGTACCCTTCCCAGATCTGTGCCTCGGCACAATCCGGTCTCAGAGTGCTGCGAACAATTCCTTTGACCTAATGGCTTGGTTATTGCTCTGACATGCACTGGCAACTGTGGGACCATATTTAGACAGTTGTGTGCCTTTCCAAATCATGTCCAAGCAACTGATTTTACCACAGGTGGACTCCAATCAAGTTTTAGAAACAATCCAAGGATGATCAATGTGAACAGGATGCACCTGAGCTCAATTTCGAGTCTCATAACAAAGGGTCTGAATACTATTTCTGTTTTTTTATGTTTAATAAATGTTCAAACATAAAAATAAAAAATAAACTGTTTTTGCTTTGTCATTATGGGGTATTGTGTGTAGAATAAAGCTGTAACGTAACAATGTGGGAAAAGTCAATGGGTCTGAATACTTTCCGAAGCACGGTATATTAAAGTGTTTAGATCAGGTGTGTCAAACATATGGCCCACGGGTGGGATCTGGGCAACGAGGGGGTCCAATCCGGCCCGCGGGTGGGATCTGGGTAACGAGGGGGTCCAATCCGGCCCGCGGGTGGCTTGAGTAAAAAAAAAATAATATATCAAATGTGATTTGTGGGGGAAACAAACTCAATATTCTTTAAATGGACTAAAACCTAATGAAAAGTGTGTAGAAATAATAAAGGACCTTTATTCATACAGTTTCTTGACCGTGTCCAGCTCAATAATCACCCTAAATAAATTCCAAGAACAATGGACTATTTTTAGCTCATTTTGACAACAAGGAAATATAGCACCTTTTCAATGTGGCCCCCTCGTTGAAGACCGAATGTGCCCCCCGGGGGAAAATGACAGCCCTGGTCTAGATCCTCACCTTTTTACCCCTCTCCCTCAATCTCTAGGAGCAGTGTTGTGAGTGTGCAGGACCCGTTCTCTGAGGTGAGCGACCCAGCCTTCCAGAAACGTAACTCTCTCCCCCTGGTGGGCTCTGGGGGTGTGTACCAGCAGGGGGTCAACATGCCCCCTAACATGATGATGAGGATGCAGTACGAGAAGGACCCCTTCGTTGGCATGAGAAAGGGTGAGTAAAACATGGACCCAGGCACTGGCACAGATGTACCACCATACAGTACACAGCAATAAGCTGATCAGTTGTACAAACATGACAAATGCAGGGCGTAGTCCTACTGCGACTTTCTCAGAACTTTTTAAGAACATGACGCCAGACTAAATTGCTTGTGACAACAATATATATATATTTTTTAAACATTCTTGTAATGTTTTACAGGAACTTACAACTAGAGGTCCAGCAGTGTGAAGGGCACTTTGTGTCCTCTACTAGGGTTGTTAGTTGCCTGTCTGAGCACATGTCCGTGCCGGGCAGGCTGGCTGGTGGTGTACAGAACGGGACAGATACCTGTGTTTTACTGTTATGACTGGAACGTCAACGCTGTTTGTCAAAGGCACTTTGCATGTATTAGTCACTCTGATGTCATTGTCGTCCTAACTTCATCTTTCCACTTTCCCTTTTTTACCTTATGCTGTTTTTCCCCCTGTCTTTTGGGCAACACCTGATTTGACTGACTGTTCATTTGGACTGGTTCACCTCTGAGGGCAGAGGATGATTGGAGTTTGGATGCAGGGTTCTGAGAAATGTTGTCTCTGAGTGAATAACATAGCTGGGTTGTCAGGAGGATCTCCTGATCATGCTGAAAGAGATGATTATTAGTAGGAGACTAGTGCCACCTAGAGAATAAACCATTACATCAACAACACTAGATATATACACTGTGTTTCCAGCATATTGTCCATTCATACTGTGTTCCTCTGGTCACTCTCCACAGTGGCAGGAGGGGAGCCCTACATGCCAGGCCAGATGACCAGTGGTGGCATACAGGATATGTATGGCAGGTCTACATCAGGCATGGGCCAGCGCTCCCCCTACCCATATGGACCAGGCTACGAAAGGAGGTAAGCAGTTTAGAAACCAATTCTGCCTTGTTAACATATATTCATGCAATCTGAAGGCTTGACTGTCTGTCTTTCAGACCAGACCATCTGATGGGGATGGAGGGGAGCATGGGCCCCCCCGGGAACCAGAGCAACATGGGACCTTCCAACAGCGAGGGCAGCATTTACTCTCCCAACAGATACCCCTCCCAGCAGAGGTGAGGAGCACCACCATCCACCATAATAGTGTTTGTGTTGATGTCTAGAAACTTCCTTTCTGTTCCTCGGCGACTAATTGATTTCCTCCTCTGCAGACACGAAGGCTACACGCAGCAGTACCCTGGCATGTCATATGGAATGCACCCCTCAGGGATGTACCCTCAACAACAGGTGAGAGACAGACACACGAAGGAGCTCATTGAGCAGGCCTCGTGATGCAGGCACAGCAGAGATTACTTTAATGATTGGTTTAGTATTGAATGTTATTGTAATAAAATAATCACCTTGGAATCTTTTGCTTGTCCACATGGCTACAAGCGCACCATGGAGAGCATGTACGGGTCCCCAGGCAAGAGACATGAGGGGGAGATGTATGGCCCCCCAGCAAAGAGACATGAGGGGGAGATGTACGGCCCCCCAGCAAAGAGACATGAGGGGGAGATGTACGGCCCCCCAGCAAAGAGACATGAGGGGGAGATGTACGGCCCTCCAGTAAAGAGACATGAGGGGGAGATGTACGGCCCACCAGCAAAGAGACATGAGGGGGAGATGTATGCCATGCAGTATAGGGGCCAGCAGCCTGACATGTACAACCACTACACCACTGGTTACTCTGGACCTGAGAGGAGGCCCATGCAGGGCCAGTTCCCCTACCCTTCCCCCTATAGCCGAGAGCGCATGCAGGCCTCTGGCCAGGGGCAGCACCCCATGGGCCCCCAGATGATGTCTGGGGGGCCACCCTCTAACAACGGAGTAGAAGGACCCCAGGGGCCCAACATGTGGCCCTCCAGGACAGACATGGGTTATCCCTACCCCAACAGACAGGGGGCACCCTCCCAGGTACCGCCATACGGTCCTATGGGGAGAGGAGATGATTTGGAGGGCCGACCCATCCAGGATGGTCAGTGGCTTGGGCACGGAAGCCATCGCCAGTCCTCCTACATGTCAGGTGGTATGACCCCCATGTCCTCCCGCCAGCCCCCCTCTGCATACCAGACCTCCCCCTCCATGGCCAACCACCTGCCCCGAGCCCCCAGCCCCGGCTCCTTCCAGCGCTCCATGGAGGCACGCATGTCCCCCAACAAAGCAGTCTTTATGGGCTCCATGAAGATGCCAGGCAAACCAGGGATGCCCATGCCAGGGCAGGGTAATGGGCACCCAGGCCAAGTCGCACCTAACCAGCTGAGAGATCTCAACTACCCTCTAGGATCTGTAGAGGCCACCATGCCCGTTTTCAAGCCACGTCGCAAAATTACCTCAAAAGACACTGGTAAGAGATCTTTCTAATGTCTTTCTAACGTCCTGTAAAGTCAAACTAGCACTGGGATTATGGTGATCATCTTGATATCTGTGACAGGTATTACTTACAAACCTTCCTCCTCTAACCCCTGTGTTCTCCACAGGAACCCCAGAGGCGTGGCGAGTGATGATGTCTCTGAAGTCAGGTCTGCTGGGTGAGAGTACGTGGGCCCTGGACACCATCAACATTCTGCTGTATGATGACAGATCTGTGGCCTCCTTCACCCTCACACAGGTAACTGGAGACACTCTACACACTCTTCTCTTACTATCGTTCTTAACCATACCGGGATTGAGTCTTGACGTCACTCTGAAATTATTTACATTTAGTCATGCTTGACAGTTCTCCACCCCAACACAAAGCAACACATCTTTATCAGAATACGCTGTAGATAATAAGGGACGCTAAAGTGCCCTAATGCCATTTGTTATTTTGTTGTGTCTGCAGTTGCCTGGCTTCCTGGAGCTGATAGTGGAGTACTTCAGACGCTGTGTGATGGAGATCTTTGGCATCCTGGAGGAGTATGAGATAGGGACCATCGGCCAGAATACCCTCCTTGGGGCTGAAGCCTGTGACCAGGGGGAGGAGCTGACCTCTGAACCTGAGATGGACTGTGAGGCCAGCCCACCAGAGCCTGAGCAGGAGCAGGAGGTGGAGAGGGGGGAGACGGAGAAGGGGGAAGTAGAAAAGGGGGAAGATAAACCTGTTGACATCACAGAGAAAATTACAGCGGAAGGGATGTCACCCCTCAGTGCAACGGAACCAGCCGCTGAGGGAACGAAGGAGGAATCTGAAGCCAAGATGAAGGTAAAGAAGGAAGAGGGGGAGAAAGAAAAGGAGGGGGAGAAAGAAGAGGAGGGGGAGAAAAAAAGAGGGGGAGAAAGAAGAGGAGGGGGAGAAAGAAAAGGAGGGGAGAAAGAAGAGGAGGGGGAGAAAGAAAAGGAGGGGGAGAAAGAAGAGGAGGGGGAGAAAGAAAAGGAGGGGGAGAAAGAAAAGGAGGGGAGAAAAAAAGAGGGGGAGAAAGAAGAGGAGGGGGAGAAAGAAGAGGAGGGGGAGAAAGAAAAGGAGGGGGAGAAAGAAAAGGGGAAAGAGAATGAGGAGAGTGAAAAGCCAACCGAGAGTAAGGAAGCCTCAGCTGAAAGTAAGGAAGACTCTCCTTATCAGGCTCCTTCAGAGCACGAGCCAAGGCCACAACAGGCCAGCAAGTACGACAAATTCCCCGTCAAGATCCTGCACAAAGAGGACCTGATTGAGGACATGACAGAGCAGCTGGGTCACGTGACAGAGTTCACTAGCGGACTGCTCCACTGGCAGGCAGGTGGGGGTGATTCCACCTCCCACATTCAGGCCCACTTTGAGCGGAGGGGAGAGCACCCTGACAGGATGGACGGAGAGAGAGAGGAATGTGCCAGTCTCAATAAAGAAAAGGACACAGAGGGGGGAAAGCAGACAGAGATGGGGATCACTGCCACCATCGATGATATACTGTGTGCCCGGTTAGGGGCTTTGTCAGAGGGCCACCCTACCCACTCTGCCCCTACCTACCCCTTCAGGCTGCACCAGGGAGGGGGCCACCAGCACATCACCCTGCTAGAGGACGAGCCCCGCTGTCTGGACGAGGCTCCCATCTCCACATCCTCCCCCTGGCAGGACTCCCTGGCCAAACGCTGCCTCTGTGTGTCCAACATCATCCGCAGCCTCTCCTTCATCCCTGGGAACGACTCAGACATGTCCCGTCACCCAGGCCTGGTGCTGATCCTGGGCAGACTGCTGCTGCTCCACCACCAGCACCCAGAGAGGAAGAGGAAGCCCCCTAGCTACCAGAGAGAGGATGTGCAGGAGCGGGGCCTGGCCTGCAGTAAGGATGAGTGGTGGTGGAACTGTCTCGCTACACTCAGGGAGAACACCTTGGTCACTCTGGCTAACATCTCTGGCCAGCTGGACCTGTCCCTCTACCCAGAGACCATCTGCCTGCCCATCCTGAACGGCCTGCTCCACTGGATGGTGTGTCCCTCTGCCGAGGCCCAGGACCCATTCCCCTCAGGCACCCCCCACTCGCCCCTCACCCCCCAGAGACTGGTGCTGGAGTGCCTTTGCAAGCTGAGCATTCAGGACAACAACGTGGACCTGCTGCTGGCCACGCCGCCCTTCAGCCGCCAGGAGAAGCTGTATGCTACCCTGGTGCGTTATGTGGGCCAGCGTAAGAACCAGGTGTACCGCGAGATGGCCGTGGCCACCCTATCCAACCTGGCTCAAGGAGACTCTACGGCAGCACGCGCCATCGCCATACAGAAGAATAGTGTGGGTAACCTGATGGGCTTCCTGGAGGATGGAGTGAGCATGGCCCAGTACCAGCAGAACCCCCACAGCATGCTGCACATGGCCCACCACCCCCCCATGGAGCCCCCCAGCATTAACATGATGTGTCGGGCTGCCAAAGCTCTGCTGGCTATGGCCAAGGTGGAAGAGAACAGGCCAGAGTTTGTCCTGTATGAGGGACGAATCCTGGACATCTCCATCTCCTCTGTGCTCAACCAGGGGGTGACCAGCATCATATGTGAAGTACTTTTTCAGTTTGTAAAAAAATTGTGACAGCAGGATAGACGGACCTGAGCCAAGAGACAGACAGAGAGACGATGAGAGGAACACGTTATTCTGTGGTTTTATATTTTTATTTAAATGAAATGGAAGAACTTTTTTTTTAGATATAAATATATATATAGCTCCTCTGCCCCCATTAACGCTTTGGTTTTGGGATTTGAAAGATGATTTTAATACAGATATTTAATACCTGCTGTTGTTTAAGTGTATATTGTTTGAATACTTATTATTTCTTTGTTTTCTTTTGTTTAACCAAAGCTGGTGCCAGATTTTGGAGAGGATTCTTTCATTTCATTTTTCTCCTTTGAAATGTTTTGGAATTGTATAAATGTTCATATCTGTATTGACCATATGTGGTTTGTTTTGTTTACAAAGATCATATTTATTTAAATGGTGAAAAATATTGTAGATAAAACTTAACTTGCCAAACTTTCAGAAAAAGTGAACACTGATTTTAAACAAACATGTAAATGTTTCAATTGCTGGAGAAAAATGTGCAATAGACCAAGTGCGAGTTGTCTGTTCATGGCACTTGCAATATGTCATTTTGACCATGGGTAGGCAGTGTTGCATCAGCCAATTAGAATTATTTTTTAACCGTGTCAAATGTCTGACTTGGTTCATTGTTGTCACTCATTGCTACTACATCCGGGAGTCAACTTTTTCAAAAGAACAGTATCTTAAGCACCTGTGTTGCATTTGTTTTATTTCCTTTTTATCTGAAGTTGGCACTATGTACTGTATATAGACTTGTACATTGGAACCACTTTCACTTTACATTCACTATCAAAAAAAGTGTCAGATTATTACAACTACTTTTTATTATTGGTGAGATTTGTTATTGTTATTATACATATTTTGTTATTGGGGTCAGATATTTGAACCTGGAGGTTGTGTAGGTCTCTGTATGTATAACGTTCCTCTACGCATTGTACTATAGCTTCAAGCTGATCAAAACAATATTTGGTCATCAAACGTGAAAGTGCCAGGGTCAGGGATAAGTCGCTGAGGTTACAGAACTTGTGAATATATTTATTTTATTGTATGTCCTCCATTCATGTAAATGGGTATATTTTTGAGCCAAGACAATGTAGTTCAAAAATAAACCTCAGAAAAGAACCCACAACACACACAAAACATGACAACTCATTGTAAAATCTGCCTTTTTCCTTCTGACTCATTGACTGTCTTTGACTTGATATACATATTTATACTCTGTGTTCCAGCATGTTATGAATAAAATGTACATTGACTATTTGAGAGCTTGGGACTGTAACGTTCTATCTGCAAAAAGAGCGCACACTGGTGACTGTAACTGTGCTGCTAGCAACAATTGAATTACGTTTTTTTTGCCAACGTTTAGTGACAACGGCCCTATTCAACAGGTGTTGGTAAATTCATCAGTTATTCTGTACCCTGGCACACTCTGAAATCAGAGTAGATAGCCAGAGTGAATTTACAAACGCACCCTGTATAGATAGAGAACATTGAACAGAACAATATGTTGATCCAATTGGAGATAGAACTTTATAGTCCCAAGCTCTCATATTGTTAAAGGCCCAATGCAGCCATTTTTTTTATCTCAATATCAAATCATTTCTGGGTAACAATTAAGTACCTTAATGTGATTGTTTTCAATTAAAATGGTCAAAAATAAACAAAAATAGCTTCTTAGCAAAGAGCAATTTCTCAAGCAAGAATTCTGCTAGGACTGTCTGGAGGTGGTTTGAGTGTGGAGAGGAAAACTGAAAACTACCTGTAATTGGCAGAGAGGTTTGGAACTATCTCTCTTATTGGTGATTTCACCAGGCAGGCCAAAACTCCATCCCACCAAAACAGTCTGACATTTCAGGCAGTCTTTTCAAACAGTTCTTACACTTAAAGGGCATTAAGTGGAATGTGCGGAGGAGAGGGGTGACATGTTTGAAAACCCGGCGGGCCGCAACTTTCTGGATAAGTTGCAGGGGTTTGATGGCACAAGTGGGGAGCCCAGCTAACAGCGAGTTGCAGTAGTCCAGGCAGGACAGGACAAGTGCCTGAATTAGGACCTGCACCGCTTCCTGTGTAAGGCAGGGTCGTACTCTATGGATGTTGTACAGCATGAACCTGCAGGAGCGGGTCACTTTTTTTATATTTGCAGAGAACGACTGGGTGTTGTCCAGGGTCGCACCAAGGTTCTTTGCACTGGGAGGGTGACACTGTGGAGTTGTCAACCATGATGTAGAGGTCTTTGAGCGGGCAGGCCTTCCCCGGGTGGAAGAGCAGTTCTGTCTTGTCCAGTTTAAAAAATATATATATATTTCACCTTTATTTAACCAGGTAGGCTAGTTGAGAACAAGTTCTCATTTGCAACTGCGACCTGGCCAAGATAAAGCATAGCAGTGTGAACAGACAACACAGAGTTACACATGGAGTAAACAATGAACAAGTCAATAACAAAAAAAAAGAGAGTCTATATACATTGTGTGCAAAAGGCATGAGGAGGTAGGCGAATAAATACAATTTTGCAGATTAACACTGGAGTGATAAATGATCAGATGGTCATGTACAGGTAGAGATATTGGTGTGCAAAAGAGCAGAAAAGTAAATAAATATAAACAGTATGGGGATGAGGTAGGTAAAATTGGGTGTGCTATTTACCGATAGACTATGTCCAGCTGCAGCGATCAGTTAGCTGCTCAGATAGCAGATGTTTGAAGTTGGTGAGGGAGATAAAAGTCTCCAACTTCAGAGATTTTTGCAATTCGTTCCAGTCACAGGCAGCAGAGAACTGGAACGAAAGGCGGCCAAATGAGGTGTTGGCTTTAGGGATGATCAGTGAGATACACCTGCTGGAGCGCGTGCTACGGGTGGGTGTTGCTATCGTGACCAGTGAACTGAGATAAGGCAGAGCTTTACCTAGCATGGACTTGTAGAGCCGATTCAAGATTTGATTTTAGATTGGAGATGTTTGATATGAGTCTGGAAGGAGAGTTTACAGTCGAGCCAGACACCTAGGTACTTATAGATGTCCGCATATTCTAGGTCGGAACCATCCAGGGTGGTGATGCTAGTCAGGCGTGCGGGTTTTGCAGCTCTTTCACAACATCTGCTATCTGGATTTGGGTAAAGGAGAACCTGGAGAGGCTTGGGCGAGTAGCTGCGGGGGGAGCTGTTGGCCGAGGTTGGAGTAGCCAGGAGGAAGGCATTGCCAGCCGTTGAGAAATGCTTGTTGAAGTTTTCGATTTTCTTGGATTTATCAGTGGTGACCGTATTACCTAGCCTCACTGCAGTGGGCAGCTGGGAGGAGGTGCTCTTGTTCTCCATGGACTTCACAGTGTCCCAGAACTTTTTGGAGTTAGAGCTACAGGATGCAAATTTCTGCCTGAAGAAGCTGGCCTTTGCTTTCCTGACTGACTGCATGTATTGGTTCCTGACTTCCCTGCACAGTTGCATATCACGGGGACTATTCGATGCTATTGCAGTCCGCCACAGGATGTTTTTGTGCTGGTCGAGGGCAGTCAGGTCTGGAGTGAACCAAGGGCTATATCTGTTCTTAGTTCTGCATTTTTTGAACGGAGCATGCTTATCTAAAATGGTGAGGAAGTTACTTTTAAAGAATGAACAGGCATCCTCAACTGACGGGATGAGGTCAATATCCTTCCAGGATACCTGGGCCAGGTCGATTGGAAAGGCCTGCTCACAGAAGTGTTTTAGGGAGGGTTTGACAGTGATGAGGGGTGGTCGTTTGACTGCGGATCTATAGCGGATACAGGCAATGAGGCAGTGATCGCTGAGATCCTGGTTGAAGACAGCGGAGGTGTATTTGGAGGGCCAGTTGGTCAGGATGACGTCTATGAGGGTGCCCTTGTTTACAGATTTAGGGTTGTACCTGGTGGGTTCCTTGATGATTTGTGTGAGATTCAGGGCATCTAGCTTAGATTGTAGGACTGCCCGGGTGTTAACCATATCCCAGTTTAGGTCACCTAACAGAACAAACTCTGAAGCTAGATGGGGGGCGATCAATTCACAAATGGTGTCCAGGGCACAGCTGGGAGCTGAGGGGGGTTGGTAGCAGGCGGCAACAGTGAGAGACTTATTTCTGGAGAGAGTAATTTTTAAAATTAGTAGTTCGAACTGTTTGGGTATGGACCTGGAAAGTATGACATTACTTTGCAGGCTATCTCTGCAGTAGACTGCAACTCCTCCCCCTTTGGCAGATCTATCTTGATGGAAAATGTTATAGTTGGGTATGGAAATCTCAGAATTTTTGGTGGCCTTCCTGAGCCAGGATTCAGACACGGCAAGGACATCAATGTTAGCAGAGTGTGCTAAAGCAGTGAGTAAAACAAACGTATGCGGCTTCTGATGTTGACATGCATGAAACCAAGGCTTTTTCGATCACAGAAGTCAACAAATGAGGGTGCCTGGGGACATGCAGGGCCTGGGTTTACCTCCACATAACCCGCGGAACAGAGGAGGAGTAGTATGAGGGTGCAGCTAAAGGCTATCAAAACTGGTCGCCTAGAGCGTTGGGGACAAAGAATAAAAGGAGCAGATTTCTGGGCGTGGTAGAATATATTCAGGGCATAATGCGCAGACAGGGGTATGGTGGGGTGCGGGTACAGCGGAGGTAAGCCCAGGCACTGGGTGATGATAAGAGAGGTTGCATCTCTGGACATGCTGGTTATAATGGGTGAGGTCACCGCATGTGTGGGAGGTGGGACAAAGGAGGTATCAGGGGTATGAAGAGTGGAACTAGGGGCTCCATTGTAAACTAAAACAATGATAACTAACCTGAACAACAGTATACAAGGCATATTGACATTTGAGAGAGACATACAGCGAGGCATACAGTAATCACAGGTGTTGAATGGGGGAGCTTGCTAAAACAACAGGTGAGACAACAACAGCTAATCAGCTAGCACAACAACAGCAGGTAAAATGGCGATGACTAGGCAGAGAGGGTCGGATTAACTACATACAGAGCCTGAGTGCGGCCGACAGATAAAACATAAACAAACAAAATGGAGTACCGTGATTAATGGACAGTCCAGCAGGCATCAGCTATGTAGCCAAGTGATCACAGTGTCCAGGGGGCAGCGGTGGATGGGACAGGGAAGCTAGACTGGCGAGTCTTATCCAGGCTAAAAATGTAAAAATAAAATAAAAACTGGCTGGCTGTGCAGAAGGTAAAAGCCGCTAGCAGTGGCTAACAATGACTAAATAGCTTGTAGCTAGTTAGCTGGTTAGCTTCTGGAGGTTCTTGAATGTGTTATAAAAATAAAAATAAAATAATAGTGATTCCGTATCACATTGGGTGAGACAGGTTACCGGAAGGAAAATAAATATGAAATATGAAATATATGAAATATGAAAGTAAATATGGGTCCAGTGAGTGGTTGGGCTGGCTGGGGACGCGGCGATTCAGACAGTTAGCAGGCCTGTGCTAACAAGCTAACAGTTAGTAGGCCGGGGCTAAACAAGCTAGCAGTTAGCAGACCGGGGCTAAACAAGCTAGCAGTTAGCAGGCCGAATTAGCAAGCAAGCAGATGGCAAAGGGCTAGAAAGTTAGCCTTTGGGGGACGTCGTGATGGGGTTAAGTCTGTTTATGCCTTTTCATGAGGTGACATCGATAGACCGGTCGTGGGTCCGGATATTGTAGCCCAGGAGTATGCTTCGGTGGTAGCACAGGAGCTCTGGCCGGGCTAGCTTCAAGCTAAGTGAATGGAAACGCTAGCCAGGAGTTGAGCTTGAGATAGTGGGCCGACATCCAAGCTGAGATATCATCCTGGCACGCAGAGATGCCTGTCGCCACCTGGGTGTCAGAAGGGGGGAAGGAGAAAAGTAGTTGAGTGTAATCCGCATAGCAATGACAGGAGAGACCATGTGAGATTATGATGGAGCCGAGTGACTCGGTGTATAGAGAGAAGAGGAGAGGGCCTAGAACCGAGCCCTGGGGGACAACAGTAGTGACAGTAAGTGCTGCAGACACAGATCCTCTCCACGTCACCTAGTAGGAGCGGCCTTCCAGGTAGGATGCAATCCAAGAGTGTGCATATGCATCATGGACAACTTTAGCATTTGAGCTAATTAGAAACTTTTCAACTAGTTACTACTTTTTAGCTACTTTTCAACAACTTAGCATGTTAGCTAACCCTAAACCTAGCCTTAACCCCTTTAGCCTAACTCTTAAACTTAACCCTAACCCCTAGCCTAGGGGTGATGGACATCCACTAATTAATGCATACTATACGAAATGTAACATATCATACTAAATGGAGTGTCTCTGATTTACATACAGTATAATGTGAAATGCACTGAGACCAGGTTGCATTTTCCTGACCTGAACACTCACCAACCACAATCACAAGCATGATGAAATTGGATGAAATGACGTGGTGCTGACTGCTCTATGTGATTAGGCCACGTTCTCTGTATGTGCAGCATGGCCCATTTACCTAGAGTGAATGAGGACAAGACACTTGACTTCACCTCAATCATTCCTTGTCCACAACATCACTGATAAGTGTGGGGGTCAGGTAAGCAAAACTGTCTGTACTTTGGAGTTGATCAGTCTGATAGAGCTTCAATCGGACAGAGAAAAAACTGTGGTTATTTATTGCTCAAATAAAGCACTTATGTTTTATCTTATCTTGAACTGCCTTAAGAACACCATTCCAGTTACTGACATGGATGGTCTCATTACATGTCATCATCTCATTTCAGGTTTGATTTTAAAGGGACGATTATAAGGCTTCTTTTGCAGAGCCAAACTGGGGAGGCAGATAAGAACCCACAGTACAGTATATATTTTTCTATAATAGTGCCTGTGAGTTACTTCTTATACCTAAAACGTCCTTCCTTACAATTCTCAAACTACTGTACCTGTCCTTTGGCAGTCTGTGTTGGTTGTTTGTAAGCAGATTGTCATGTTCGAATGAAATACTATGATTCAGAGCACCACTTAAGATACCTTAGTTCAGATTGTAGAACATGGCACAGATTGTGTCAGACCGTGGGTAGTTGTACTGTAAATGTATTGGATTTAAGCTTTGGTGGCTGATTTTCACTCAGGGCCCACCACCACAGGAGTAGGCCTCCCACACAGCGCTGCCTGGAAGTTGTGCCAGAGCGTGTGAGAGCGTGTGTGAGAGAGTGTTTGCATGTGTGTAGTATTTGAATATCTTTTGGGGGAAATCAGTCTGTAAAAATGGGGATTCTTTGTATATTTCAGGTTTTCCCAAACTCGGTCTTCGGACCCCAAGGGGTGCACATTTTGTTTTTTTGCCCTAGTACTACACAGCTGATTCAAATAATCAATTAATCATCAAACTTTGATAATTTGAATTAGCTGTGTAGCGTTAGGGCAAAAACCAAAACGTGGGGTTCCAAGGACCGAATTTGGAAAACGGTGGTGTATTTAGTTGAACGAATGTGTGTATTCAACCCATTTCATGTAAATGGTAATTCTATCATCACATCCCCATGCAAAGACTAGCCAATGGGCACGGACGTCAATTCAACATCTAATCCACATTGGTTCAATGTAATTCAATGTAACGTTGATTTAACCAATGTGTGCCCAGTGGGTATTGATTATATTTGACAACTCTGATACTGAATGGACTTGGTCACAGCACTGACCATCCTTCCCCTTTCCATTATGTATTAGAATATATCCCTGGACAAAGGCCCAGATAGATTCTGAATCAACCCCTTGTGGTTCTTAAATTGGAGGAAAGGGATATCATATCCAGTCATTTTCGTAGGCAAATAAAGCTTAATCATATGTCAGCACTTTGGTCAAACATACTGCCAGTCCAGGATTTAAAGTCTGACCCTGTGGATTAAGGGTCAGTGAAAAGCATTGAAAACATCCATGGCTTGTCACAGATTTTTGAGAATGAATACAACAGCTGTATCCACTATGTCAGCCTCATGATACTGTATATACGTTTCATATGATGTAATCCACTAGTATGAAAGTGTTTTGGATTATAACATCCAAATGCTGTTTGATTGGAAATGTGTTTCATGCCAATACCTCCTGAGACTGCTGATCAATCTACATGTACAGTAAATGTTACAACCACCTTCAGATACTATTCACATCCCGAGACATTTCCCACATTTTGTTGTGGTGGATTTCTACAAAACATGCTTTTTAAATAGATTACATTTTGTTACATGTAATCACAGTATGAAAGTGTTTTGGATTATAACCCACTGTTTGATTGGAAATGTGTTTCAATACCTCCTGGTGGAAATGCTGAAAAATGAAATGTCTATTCACATCCCGAGACATTTCAATTTTGTTGTGTTAAAATAGTATTGGCCTAACCACAATACCACATTTCAAGGTTAAATGGTCAAGCCTAAATAAATAAGTTCAGGAATAAAAATGTGCTTAACAACTCACATAATAAGTTGCAATAATAGTGTTTAACGTGACTTTTGAATGACTACTTCATCGCTGTACCCCACACATACAATTATCAGTTGAGCAGTGAATTTCAAACACAGATTCAACCACAAAGACCAGGGAGGTTTTCCAATGCCTCGCAAAGAAGGGCACCTATTAGTAGATTTTAAAAAAGCAGACATTGAATATCCCTTTGAACATGGTGAAGTTATTAATTACATTTTGGATGGTGTATCAATACACCCAGTCACTACAAAGATACTGGTGTTCTTCCTAACTCAGTTGCTGGAGAGGAAGGAAACCGCTCAGGGATTTGTCTTTGAGGCCAATAGTGAAACAGTTACAAAATGTAATGGCTGTGATAGGAGAAAACTGAGGATGGATCAACAACATTGTAGATAATAAATTAGCTAACATTTCTAAAAACATGCTTTCACTTTGTTATTATGTGTAGACAGGTGAGAAAAAACTATTTAATCCATGTTGAATTCAGACTGTAACACAACAAAATGTGAAATAAGTGAAGAGGTATGAATACTTTCTGAAGGCTCTATATCCACATTTTACTATGAACATAAAATTGTATTTCCAATGTATTGTATATGAGAAAAACCTGTGGAGATGTCATGAAGAATGATGTATAGGCTATGTGTACCACTACTCTGAGAGACTAATGAGCATATTGAGCTCCTTTTCCCTTCTCATTTCTACTCAATAGTGCAAAGCAGTGATCTAAGCCCACTCAGGTTCTCATACAGTACAGGAAAAACAACTTCCTGTGCTCTCTCTGAGTCTATTTCTCACCTCTGAGAGACCTGTTGGTAATACGTATGTATGCCCAATGACTCAGACAGAGTTCTCTAAGCCTGCCTGTGAAAGAGGAGCATTGACTGAACAAGGACATGTTTGTAGGACAGTGGGAGTGATTGAGTGAATCAAGCTGGAAGCCAGAGGCATTGTTCAGACTAGGAGATGTGTAGGAGGGCTGTGGGAGTGATCGAGTGAATCAAGCTGGAAGCCAGAGGCATTGTTCAGACTAGGAGATGTTAAGGATTTCTGTGGTGTGCAGGTGGTATGGGAGAGTGAAGAACCCAGAAAAATGACCAGGACCTCAGGAACTTGCAGCATCACATGACGAGGCTGGCATTAGAGGGGATGTCTATATTTACATTTACATTTAAGTCATTTAGCAGACGCTCTTATCCAGAGCGACTTACAAATATATGACAGCTGGTTTGGACTACCTTATGGTTACACATATGACAGTAACATGTGCACTGGGAGTCAGGAAGCAAGTTCAGGGAGTGAGTGAGTGAATAATTTAATTAATGCATGAATGAATGCATGAATGAATGCATGAATGAATCATAGTACGAATCATAGTACGAATCATAGTACGAATCATAGTACGAATCATAGTACGAATCATAGTACGAATCATAGTACGAATCATAGTACGAATCATAGTACGAATCATAGTACGAATCATAGTACGAATCATAGTACAACACAACCGACATGAAACAGAAACAATGAGGCCTGGAGGAAGGAACCAAAGGGAGTGACATATATAGGGCAGGCAATCAAGGAGATGATGGAGTCCAGGTGAGTGTCATTATGCGCTGATGCGCATAACGATGGTGACAGGTGTGCGCCATAACAAGCAGCCTGGTGACCTAGAGGCCGAAGAGGGAGCACACGTGACAATGACTCCCCTGTTGATGTAAACATGGTAGACTAGAATTCATGATCTAAAAGGGCATCATTTTCATGATAAATTGATTATATTTGTTCTATTAATGAAGCTGTAGATAATATATGAATGTTCTTTTTTGTATTATTCAGGCATTGGACATTTGTGTTTATTTTCTTTCCAGATGTGCAATCAATGAGATCAATGGGCTACTACATTCCCCATAATTCCTGTTGCACAGCTATCCACCAATTCATGTATTTGCTACCCACTGACCAAGATGAAGAGCTCAGAGGGGATGTGTCACAGCAGGAGAGAAGTGTGATTAAAAAACCATGGTGCTAAAAATTAAAAAACCATGGTGCTAAGTACAAACCTTCTTTCCCTGAATAAAAGACAAGTAAAATGAAATCCACATTATCGCTTGAGTATCTTGAGGATGTTGGATCCCATTGGTCTGAGGATCATGAGATAGAGTCAGTCGGCAGTAATGAGTCCTTTGAAAATGAACCTGACCAGGATGAAGGTCTATCTAATGTTTGCCCTGAGAATCCTAGGAGAGATGGAAAAGTGGATCTATCCAGCCCATACAGTGCATTCGGAAAGTATTCTGATCCCTTCCCCTTTTCCACCTTTTGATACGTTACAGCCTTATTCTAAAATTGATACCATTTTTTTTTTATACCCCTGTCTGGGATTTATTTAGAATCCAAGACACACTTAACCAGCATGGCTACCACAGCGATACGCCATTCCATCTGGTTTGTGCTTAGTGGGACTATAATTTGTTTTTCAACAGGACAATGACCCAAAACACATCTCCAAGCTGTGTAAGGGTTATTTGATCAAAAAGGAGTGTGATGGAGTGCTGCATCTGATGACCAGGCCTCCACAATCACCAATCTCAACCCAATTGAGATGGTTTGGGATGAGTTGGACCGCAGAATGAAGGAAAAACTGCCAAAAAGTGCTCGGCATATATGGGAACTCCTTCAAGACTGTTGAAAAAGCATTCATCATGATGCTGGTTGAGAGAATGCTAAGAGTGTGCAAAGCTGTCATCAAGTCAAAGGTTGGTTACTTTGAAGAATCTAAAATATACTTTGATTTGTTTAACACTTTTTGGTTACTACAAGATCCCATGTGTGTTACTTCATAGTTGATATCTTCACTATTATTCTACAATGTAGAAAATAGTAAAAAAATAATGAGTATGTGTGTCCAAACTTTTGACTGGTACATTATGTCCCTCTTTGTGGCACTTGATCATGTGACTGGCAGTTGTCCCGGTGCAACACAACTAGAGCCTGTATGACTTGTTTTGTTGATAGCTATGTCAAGAAAACAGAGCAGTGCTTTATTATAGCCATGGTGATTAACTGAACTGCATGGATGGAGTAGACATCACAGAAGATGGGCGTGGCAGTTGCAGCAGCAGAGAAATGTTTGGGTCTGAGTGATTGTAGTGCAGGAGATCTACAGGGAGTTTTGAGAGAAGGGGTTCCATCCAAGGCTGATGGCCTGGTGTAACATCGTTTAGGGCCAAAGTAGTGGGATGGGTGGTGGGTTTTGGGGACAGACCGTTGCAGGGTTAGATGGTTGTGCAATTTATAATGTTCCCCTTTCCTTTTTTTGTGATAAATGTGCAATATGCACTCCGACCTCTGAAAGGCAGCAATACTCACAACACAGCGTCTGGTCTGCCAGAAATTTACACGAAGAAGAATGTGTTTCGAGGAGGGCGGGATGTGTGCTCGGTATGTTGTTGTTTGTTAGTTGCGATGAGCAGTGCAACGTGATGGAGATAACAGTGTGAATGCTTTCCGAACAAACACAGTGGGATATCCCGATGTTTCAGCAGCCTTGCTGGGAATGGTGCAACTTTTCACTACGCAAGCGAACGAGTACGTGACATAATTATGTGAATATCCCCAAATTTAACAACTGTAGATGGAAATTGGACCTGCAAGCGCGTTCTGGTTTTTCGTATCACACGCAAACTTGTCTGAGAATCCCTCGCGCGTCTTTCCACTGTGGTTGAGTTTGAAATGGTGTGGCGTGGGACCTACCCAGACTATCCTCAGATTTTTCCATGTTTGAAGTGTTTGATATTTTCAAATCAGTCGTAAGCCTTTTGTAATTATTGTAATTCCGAGAGAAATTATGATATTGTTTTCGACTGCAGTTTGCAACAAACACGGATAAGGAGACCAGAAAAAAAGTGGCGTACCAGCAGTCTCGACTTTCTTTGGTGAGCTGTCCAGAGGGCTGTCAAAACTGGAGGGTTTCTGTGATGGTATGCGGTCCGGGATGTGCCCGTAATGCTTGGTGAATGAAAACGGGTGTTGGCTCACAGGAAACGACAGAACACTCAGAAGTTTGCCCACGAGTTAACGTTACCCTAGCTAACTAGATCTAGTTACTTGGCTGCATGTTTCTTTTTGCTAGCTAGCTGACGTTAGTTGTCTATATCTAGTCAATAGTAAAGTCATGTTGCTGGGTGATTCAGGTAACATTACCTAACTAGCGTAAGATAGTTAACGTTTGTTTATTTGGTCATGGTAGGTAGGTAGGTAGTTAGTTAGTTTAGTAAGCTAGCTAGGGCCAAGACTAATTATCTAAGTATATTTGATTAAACCATTAGTTGCAAGCGTGCTAGTTGCTAGCTAGTGAAAAGTTTTAAGCATGTGGGAAGCTGTCACTAGTATCTAACTAACGTTACTAAGTTAGTTAGTTATGTAACCTAGTAAGATGGATAGCCAAGTAGGTCTGGATGTCATGCTGGAAACCATAGCCCATAAACGAATAAAACCATAGCTAGCTGATAAAACATGAACTCTAAAATGGTAGCAAGCTAAACCTTATACTAGCTCCTTTCAACATAATGTGGAAAACATTGAATGTGATCCTATAATCAGACTGATCCCTGATCTGTTTATATTGTTTCGCCAACAACTATTCATTGTCTGTCTGGCATGACAACATAGTAGTTGACTGTATACTCCACACACAGATCTGGCACCAGGCTATAATCAGACAACTATATTTCCAGTAGATTAACATCACAGTTCTGTTGCTTTCATTTCAGCGGTGCTCCTGGCCCTGGACTGCTTCAACTGTGGAGGGGATCTCACTGAGTGACCATTGATGCTGCAACTCGGGGTGGCTGAGCCTATGCGAGAGTGCGAATACAGCCAGATCAGCACTCGCAGCTCAACCCCAATGGAAACTCCATACAAGAAGAGGACTCCCAAAAAGAGGAAGTGGCAAGCCTTCCCTGGGCGGAATAAATTTTACTGCAATGGGAGGATCATGATGGCCAGACAGACAGGGGTCTTCTACCTCACCCTCGTCCTCATTCTCATCACAAGCGGACTCTTCTTCACTTTTGAGTAAGTAGCTAAAGGTTTTTCCCTATGATTTTGCCTTCCTTTGGCCCACATTGCCTATGAACAGGGTATTGGGGCTGTAGCTAACAAAGAGCCAGGGTTTATGGCCCAACCTGTCACTGTTGATAAGCCAGTGGTAGCCTGTATGTGTATGAGACAGGCTCCCTCTCACTCTTCCTCAAGGTGCTCTTTCACCTTGAGCTGTCACATTGAGCAGCATCTTGTCTATGAGTTGGCAGAGTTGTATAAAGCCTTGTAATACTGTTAGCTCAGCTTTAATGTTTAGTCTCAGACCTTTTTCTGGAAGTCTCAGCAATCAATATGGTGTAGATAGCATAGAAGACTTGTCTTAACTCTCATGCATCATTCTTACTGACAGGGACAGCCCACTTGATGTCCTTTGTCTCCTGAGTTACTCATCATGGTAACACCTGTCTGGTTTCCTTTGAAAAGGTGTGGCTGTTCTAGTTTCTGTCATCACAGGATCTGTGTTTGAATGAATCTATCATACGATACATGTCCATTCATGTAGATTGAATAAACCTGAGGTCATCCTTCCAAATAAATACATTTTAGTTTAGTTAAAGTATTTGGTATAGACAACCTCTCTCTCATTGTTACTGATCACACTTACCAGCTAAGAGATGCTTAACAACTGAGGTTTCTGATGTAGGCGTGCATCTTTCTGTCTCGACCATTTGCTCTCTTTTTTCTCTCTCTCTCTCTCTCTCGCCCTTTCTTCATTGCTTCCTCTCTTGTTCTAGATTTCCCCATGCCTAGACTGGTTTACCCTCTTCTTCTAAAATGTCTCCAGTTCTCAGACGAGCTCTTTGTGACATGTTGTTTATTACTATATTTAATGTGGTGAAATGTGGAGCCTGTAAAACCTGAGCAGCAGGCTGTTATACCCACAGACACCACTTCTCCTCTCCCACTGTCTGTCCCTGGTTTAATAACGTTCCTTCTGCCTGGTTGATCTCAGCAGCACGACAACCTGTGTTCCTCTTATCCATTTTCAGGAGGTTGTAAATTGGCCCTCAGTGACTTCCAGGTCCCATGGAGTACAAAGGGGAGAGCATATATTTAGACACTGAGTGCTATTAGCATGAGGGATGTCTCCACAGCACTGGACCAGTCAGTCACTCTTTTCCTTTCCCTGCTTGTCCTGACTAATCACTCATTGTGGTCCAGGAGCCAGACAGTGCTTAGCACAAGAGGCTGATGAGGGGAGGACAGCTCATAGTAATGGCTGGAATGGAGTAACTGGAATGGTATCAGACACATGCAAACCATGTTTGATGAGTTCAATACCATTCATGTATTCCGTTCCAGTCATTAATATGAGCCCGTCCACCACAATTAAGGTGCCACTCAGCCTCCTGTGGTGCTAAGGAAGATAAGTCTGTTTCTAACTCCTACCATGGATGTTGTTGCTCAATTAGACCGGCAGCTTTTCTCACTGTGTTCCGTATGCATGATCAAGCCCTGGGTGTATTCTGTACAGTGCATTCGTAAAGTGTTCAGACCCTTTGACCTTATCCACATTTTGTTACATTACAGCCTTATTCTACATGAATTAATTATTTTTTTGTCCTCATCAATCTATACATAATGTCCCATAACGACAAAGCAAAAAACAGGTTTTTATGAATGTTTGCACATTTCATATTTACATAAGTATTCAGACCCTTTACTCAGTACTTTGTTGAAGAACCTTTCAGTTATTACAGCCTAGAGTCTTCTTGGGTATCAGGCATGGCACACCTGTATTTGGGGCGTTTCTCCCATTCTTCTCTGCAGATCATCTCAAGCTTTGTCAGGTTGGATGGGGAGTGTTGCTGCACAGTTATTTTCAGGTCTCTCCAGAGATGTTTGATTGGGTTCAAGTCCGGGCTCTGGCTGGGCCACTCAAAGACATCCAGAGAATTGTCCCGAAGCCACTCCTGCGCTGTGTTGCTTAGGGCCGGTGTCCTGTTGGAAGGTGAACCTTCGCCCCAGTCTGAGGTCCTGTGTGCTCTGGAGCAGGTTTTCATCAAGGATCTCTCTGTTCTTTGCCCTGTTCACCTTTCCCTCAATCCTAGTCTCTGTCTCTGCTGCTGAAAAACATCCCCACAGCATGATGCTGCCACCATCATGCTTCACCGTAGGGATGGTGCCAGGTTTCCTGCAGATGTGACGCTTGGCATTCAGGCCAAAGCGTTCAATCATGGTTTCATCAGACCAGAGAATCTTGTTTCTCATGGTCTGAGAGTCTTTCAGCTGCCTTTTGGCAAACTCCAAGCAGGCTGTCATATGCCTTTTACTGTGGAGTGGCTTCTGTCTGGCCCCTCTACCATGAAGGCCTGATTGGTGGAGTGCAACCAGAGATGGTTGTCCTTCTGGAAGTTTCTCCCATCTCCACAGAGGAACTCTGGAACTCTGTCAGAGTGACCATCAGAGTCTTGGTCACCTCCCTGACCAAGGCTTTTCTTCCCTGATAGCTCAGTTTAGCTGGGCGACCAGCTCTAGGAAGAGTCTTGGACGGTTCCAAACTTCTTCCATTTAAGATGGAGGCCACTGTGTTCTTGGGGACCTTCAATCCTGCAGACATTTTTTGTTACCCTTCCCCAGATCTGTGCCTCGACACAATCTGGTCTCGGAGCTCTACGGATAATTCCTTCAACTTCATGGCTTGGTTTTTGCTCTGATATGCACTGTCAACTGTGGGACCTTACATAGACAGGTGTGTGTCTTTCCAAATTATGTCCAGTCAATTGATTTTTACCACAGGTTGTAGAAACATCTCAAGGATGATTAATGTGAACATGATGCACCTGAGCTCCCATAGCAATGTGTCTGAATACTAATATAAATAAGGTATCTCTGTTTTATTTTTTATAAATTTGCAAAAATGTCCAAACCTGTTTTTGCTTTGTCATCAGTATGGGGTATTGTGTGTAGATTGGGGAAAAACAAATGATAGTCCCACTAAGTGCAAACCAGATGGAATGGCGTATCGCTGCAGAATGCTGTGTTAGCCATGCTGGTTAAGTATGCCTTGAATTCTAAATAAATCACTGACATTGTCAACAGCAAAGCACCATAACACCACCTCCTCCATGCTTCACGGTGGGAACCACATATGCAGAGATAATCTGTTCACCTACTTTGCTTCTCACAAAGACGCAGCAGTTGGAACCAAAAATCTCATTAGAGCAAAGGACTAATGTCCATTGCTTGTGTTTCTTTGCCCAAGCAAATTTCCTTCTTATTGGTGTCCTTTTAGTGGTGGTTTCTTTGCAGTAATTCGACCATGAAGGCCTGATTCATGCACTCTCCTCTAAGAATTAACCAATGATATCAGGCCACATCCGGCCATGATTACAGACACCTGCTTGTGTCCTTTGACACTTTATAAACTAGTTACCAGCAGTGTTTGTCATTATACCCTGATGAAGACAGCTTGTCTGTCGAAACGTTGGTTATTAAATTATTGCATCAGAGCTCCTAGAGTGTGTGGCTCTCCTTTTCCTTTTTTACTTGAACTCTGTGAAGCATTTATTTGGGCTGTGATTTCTGAGGCTTACAACTCTAATAAACATATCCTCTGCAGCAGAGGTAACTCTGGGTCTTCCTTTCCTGTGGCAGTCCTCATGAGAGCCAGTTTCATTGTAGCTCTTGATGGTTTCTGTGACTGCACTTGAAGAAACGTTCAAACTTCTTGAAATGTTTCTGGATTGACTGACCAACATCTCTTAAAGTAATGATGGACTGTTGTTTCTCTTTGCTTATTTGAGCTGCTGTTACCATAATATGGACTTGGTATTTTACCAAATAGGGCTATCTTCTGTATACCACCCCTGCCTTGTCACAACACAACTGATTGGCTCAAATGCATTAAGAAGGAAATACATTTCACAAATTAACAAGGCACACTAGTTAATTTATATTAATTCCAGGTGACTACTTAATGAAGCTGGTTGAGAGAATGCCAAGAGTGTGCAAAGCTGTCATCAAGGCAAAGGGTGTCTACTTTGAAGAATCTCAAATATAATATATTTTGACACTTTTTTTGGTTACTACAGGATTCCATGTGTTATTTCATAGTTTTGATGTCTTCACTATTATTCTACAATGTAGTTTTTTAAATATTTTTATTTCACCTTTATTTAACCAGGTAGGCTAGTTGAGAACAAGTTCTCATTTGCAACTGCGACCTGGCCAAGATAAAGCATAGCAGTGTGAACAGACAACACAGAGTTACACATGGAGTAAACAATTAACAAGTCAATAACACAGTAGAAAAAAAGGGGACCGTGCACCTGGCGACCTGGCTAGCGTGCACTGCACCCGGCTCGCCACAGGAGTCGCTAGTGAGATAAGTAAAAAGAAAGGAAAAACCCTTGGAAGAGTAGGTGTCCAAATGTGTGACCTGTGTGTACTGAACACAAATATAAACGCAACCATTTTAAAGATTTTACTGTCATATGGTTCTTATATGGAAATCGGTCAATTTAAATAAATTCATTAGGCCGTAATCTCTGGATTTCACATGACTGGGAATACAGATATGCATCTGCACACATGCATTCAAAAATATATATAACAAATGGGCCTCAGGATCTTGTTGCGGTATCTCTGTACATTGAAATTGCTATCGATAAAATGCAATTGTCTGAGCTTACGCCTGGCAATACATATCTCCACCGCCACCATGGGGCACTATGTTCACTATATACGCTTTGGATAAAAGCGTCTGCTAAATGGCATTTATTATTATTATTATTATTATATATATATATATTAAATTCACCCCCTTTTCTAAACAATTTTGTTGTATCCAATTGTTAGTAGTTACTATCTTGTCTCATCGCTACAACTCCCTTACGGGCTCGGGAGAGACGGAGGTCGAAAGCCATGCGTCCTCCGAAACACAACCCAACCAAGTCGCACTGCTTCTTAACACAGCGCGCATCCAACCCGGAAGCCAGCCGCACCAATGTGTCGGAGGAAACACTGTGCACCTGGCGACCTGGCTAGCGTGCACTGTGCCCGGCTCGCCTCAGGAGTCGCTAGTGCGCGATGAGACAAGGATATCCCTACCGGCCAAACCCTCCCAAACCTGGACTACGCTAGGCCAATTGTGCGTCGCCCCACGGACCACCCGGTCGCGGCCGGCTGCGACAGAGCCTGGGCGTGAACCCTGAGTCTCTAAGCCACCCGGGAGGTCCTCTGATCACAATATTGACATCAGCAAACCGCTCGCCCACACCATACATGTGGTCTGCGGTTGGGAGGCTGGTTGGACGTTCTGCTAAATTCTTTGAAACAACAGTGGCGGATTATGGTAGAGAAATTAACATTCCATTCTCTGGCAACAGCTCTGGTGGACATTCCTGAAGCCACCATGCCACTTGCATGCTCCTTCAACTTGAGACATCTGTGGCATAATGTTGTGTGACACAACTGCACATTTTAGTGGCTTTTATTGGCCCCTGCACAAGGTGCACCTGTGTAATGATCATGCTGCTTCAACATCTCCTTGATATGTTACACCTGTGAGGTGGATGGATTATCTTCGTGAAGGAAAAATGCTCACCAAGAGGGATGTAAACAAATTTGTGCACAACATTTGAGAGAAATAAGCTTTTTGTGCACATGGAAAATTTCTGATCTTTTATTTCAGCTCATGAAACATTGGACCAACACTTTACATGTTGCGTTTATATTTTTGTTCAGTATACTGTAGATGCAAGCGGCAGAGCCTGGTCCCCACACAAGGACCACCATCCACACACCTGGAGGATACCAGCTGCTTCTTGGTGATCGACACCCCTCAATTTGTCCTTTCCTGCCTGCCCGTGTTCCCAGTGGAACCACATGCCCCTCTGTGTCGCCTGCTGCCTCTGTTTGTTATGACTGCAGGTTTCAGTTCACAGGAACTCTGGAGGATAACAGAGCTCATACAGAGAGCTCCGTACTGTTGTCTCCAGCCCCTCAGGCCATCGGAGTCCTCCTGACTGTCCTCTGTTCAGCTGAGAGGAACCAGCTATCTATCAGACAGGGTGCTAGTCAGTCCAGTCCTCAACTGCTGTTCTCTAAAGCGTTTCTAGATTTGCACTGCACTTCCTACCTTTTACCCTCTGCCAGTCTCAGCTGAGCCCAAGGCATTATCGTAAACGTCTAGCCTAATCCCTATTGATGCCTGCCTGGCTGTCAACGTCTCCTTCATAAACACTGTATCAAGATGGTGTGTTGTCCCTCACAGGACTTCTTCAATGATCAGAGCTGGACAGAAGTGTAATAACCAGGAATTCCTCTTCTTGCCTAACAACAGGGACTTGACTGTCAGTCATTGGCCTTGAACTCTGATGAGAGGTCCTGGTGAGATCCGCCATTGTTCCTCTGCTTTCTCCAGACTTTCTTTCAGTTGGTCTCATGTGGAGAGCTGGGGAGAGAAAGCATAGGTACTTATGAAGCAGTAAAGCCTGGGAGCGGGACAGATACAGGGCAGCAGGAAAAGCCGATATCTTCCTCATCCCTCTTTAATGTCCCCATCTCAGAGAGATGCTCAGCTATGTGTGTATATATGGTGAACCCTCTTAGTGAATGCCAGACTGAGCTGTTTATTATTCTGTTGTGTTGCTCTCTCCCAGACGCCCATATGTCCTGTTGTTGCAACTTGTACATGTCAACCTTTTCCTCTTGTTTTGCTATAGTTTTATCTAGAAAAAGGTTTTCAGTAGTACTTTTGAGCAACTCTAGTTCATGTTCTTTAAAGTACTATAGCCCTAGTTCCACAGCATCTTCTGTTGTGCAAGGAGATGGTCTGAACTCAGGTCTTTTTCTATGCTATTTGTCTATTCTACACTGAAATTTAGGCTTAGTTATTAAAGGGCAGCAAGGCCGTAGCACTGCACAAATGAGTTGGAGCTGTGTGCCCGTGTTGATGGATGGTGGCTCGAAGCTTGCTATGTTAAGCTGTCTTTTGAGCTAAGAAATGTGGACAAAAGAAAAAGGCGCTGCAAGTTTCGATGCAGATTGTGTCAGGAGGTGTAGCAAATCAGCAGAGACGGCAGGCGATAGATATTCAGTGACTGGAGAACATGAGGAACATTGCGTAGTATATGTGTAGTTTATGCTGCTCAGACAGGTATGGTTGCTATTAGAAAGGATGCATTGTTTCTCTCTGTGAATTGTGCAAGACACAGTGATGCAGTTCCCCCGTTGTTTGTTTTCCACAGTGTTCTCCAGAATAAAATCGACATCTTGGTCTAACATATGATCTACCACATTTGGCGTGCAAGTCCCTGTGTGTATGGATGAATGTTTAATTTAATGGGGATCTTTGTACGTTGACTCATTTAGGGTTAGTGGGGTGGTAGCGGAGCGATTAGTGCTTTTTGAGGTCTGTTCAATTGATAAAAAAATAATTGTTTTCAATTATTTTGGTTGAATGCTGTAACACAGAATAAAATAATTAAAGGCCCATGATTGTAGTGACTGCTAGGGCTGGGGAGATATGGCCAAAATATCATATTCACAGTAAAAATTTCTGACAGTGTTTTATGTTTTTCAATAATAACAGTTCTAAATTGACTTTGAGTAGTCGTAACCCTGGGGTGGCAACACATACACTGATCAAAAATATAAACGCAACATGTTAAGTGTTGGTCCCATATTTCATGAGATGAAATAAAAATTCTCAAATTTTCCATATGCACCAATAAAATTGTGTGCACAAATCTCTTTACATCCCTGTCCAACCGGCCTCCCAACCGCTGACCACGTGTAACACACCAACCCAGGACCTCCACATCTGGCTTCTTCACCTGCGGGATCGTCTGAGGGTTTATTTCTGTCTGTACTAAAGCCCTTTTGTGGGAAAAACACATTTTGATTGGGTGAACCTGACTGCCAAGTGGGTGGGCCTATGCCCACCCATGGCTGCACCCCTGCACAGTCATATGAAATCCATAGATTTAGGGCCTTATGAATTTATTTAAATTGACTGCTTTCCTTATATGTACTGTAACTCAGTAAAATCTTTTACAATTGTTTCATGTTTTGTCTATTTTTGTGATTTTTAAATGGGTCTTTCTACATTGACTGTTTTTATATTGTTCAACTAAACTTAAATCAAAAATAATTTTCAGCATTAATCATTTCTGTATTTCGTGCACTCATTTGAGATTATTTCCACGGTGCCATATTTTTAACCAAATGCGATTTTAGTAAAACACTTGGGTCAACTGTTGGAGTCAAGGAAATATAATTATTATTCTAATTGTATAGTTAGAATATAATAATGTGCACTTTGAATACAGTGTTTGACAACGAATGAAAATGCCAGGGAGGAGTTATTGTGACAGGGTAGGAACTAAAGTGTTGATAAGTGTGTTTCCTAGGAAACACACTTATCTTAGTTACTTATAGAACACTAGTGGATTTATATTAAGAAGCAAAGTGAAAACCGCATCATCAACATGTGCTGTATTGTCCATGCAGACTAAACACAAGTGTCTCGTGGTTGAGTAAGTACAAATGAAGAGGGGGAGAGAGAGACCCCTGTTTATAGAGGGTAAAGTAAAAACCTAAACCGGTCCATATAGTAAAATACGGTATTTTATTTGAACTTTTATTTAACTAGGCAAGTCGGTTAAGAACAAATTCTTATTTTCAATGATGGCCTAGGAACAGTGCCTTGTTCAGGGGCAGAACGACAAATTTGTACCTTGTCAGCTCGGATTTGATCTTGCAACCTTTCGGTTACTAAGCCTAGTGGTTAGAGCGTTGGACATCTGCCACCTTATACTGTCCAGCCCTAGTGATTGCCCATTACTGCTTATCAGTTATTGACAATAAAAATGATACTGAACTAAAATATAAACACAACATGTAAAGTGTTGGTTCCATGTTTCATGAGCTGAAATAAAAGATCCCAGAAATGTTCCATACACACAAAGCTTATTTCTCTAATTTTGTGCACAAATTTGTTTACATCCCTGTTGAGCATTTCTCCTTTTGCCAGAGGCAGGTCGTTATTCCGTTGGACTAGTTAACTGTAAGGTTGCAAGATTGCAACCAGGACTTCCACATCAGGCTTCTTCAGCTGTGGGATCGTCTTGAGATTTCCTTCTACGAACTGTAACTCAGTAAAATCATTGTAATTGTTGCATGTTGCGTTTTTATATTTTTGTTCAGTATAAATGTAAGGGAGATGTTTAACCAGGTGTGTTATGGTGAGGGTGTGCAGCGTGGTTTTTATGTGGGTGTTGGAAAGCAGGATCTTGTCCATTCACACACCCCCGAGCTCTCCTTTCCATAGTCTAATCCGTCTCTGCAGCTCTCTGCTGGCTGTGTCTGAGGACTGAATCCACATAGGGGAGGGGGGAACATACGCAGAGGGTGTGCCTCAGTGCCTGCCTCGTTGACTAGCCTTCATAAACCTCTTTAAAGCATGCGATTAGGATTGACTAAAAGCTCAGCAGTTTTTGAATAGTGAGTAAGCTTTGCTATTAAGCAGGGGAGGCAACGAGAAAGAGATTTTGCCATCAGCACTAAGTTCTTTTGAGTCTCCTGATAGAGGAGAGTGGAACAGAAACATTGCCTTGAGGAAAGGGGAGTTAAGGACAACTAAATGCTCTTCATCATAGCTCCCTCTTGACGAGACTTTTTCCATGTCAGGCAGTGCCACTACAAATGTGGTTTTAAGTTGCCATCCACAAATAAGGGCCTTATCTGCTTGTACCACCTTTACCACTTCCATTACAGTGTGAGCTCACATAACACGTGGGTCTAGATACGTTTTCAGTCCCCAGCATGGCAGGGCATTAGAAACCAACGCAAATAATGATCACACATGATCACACCACCAGTGGAGCTGCTGATCAAAACTACTCTCCACCCCCACATCCACATTAATGCCAGGGCATGCTCATTTGTTTTCTCATCATGCTGAAGTGCTCTGTCATTATGAATATGATCCCGTAGAGCAGCTGTTGCAGCTATGTAACCCTGTGGTGAGTCATCATACTCTCTCATTTGCATGGCCTGCCTATGACTGAGCAGGTAGCAGTCATGTAGCTATGATGGGATGGCATGGTAACTCAGTGGGCTATGGAATGGGATTCGACTTTCATTTGATATAGCCATTCAATTATTGTCATTATTATTATTAATGTTTTCTGCATTTCTGTGATATAGCTCTTTGTTCAAAGCTAAAACTGTGAACTTCTCCTTTTCAGAGACTGTTTGCAGATTGGCTATACCTAATTGAACACCCCAGGCAAAGCATTAGTAGCAAATTAGTGTAACTGCCGCCTCCAAAGAATACAGCAGGTCAGAATTCCCCCAGGAAAGAATGTTGGACTGTTTTACCATTTTTATTACAGTATTACATAGGATACATCCTCTTTATGTATCTTTATTAGTTCTGCCCAGTGCTCAGAGAGAAGGTCATCTGCTTTGGAGGACTATGCAAAGGCAGAACTCCTGTAACCGTTAAGTCAGTCATCGGGGGCAGCTTAATGATGATGAATTGTGGAAAACATTCGGCTGAACCTCTGAAGGCAGCAGCTTGGAGCAGAACAGCCACACCTGCATTACACACACGCTTCCCTGAGGATAAAGCACACGCTTTTCTGAGACTAAGACCTTGTTGAAAGCTTTCCTGAAGAAGGGGGTTTGTTCTAGGCCTACATGGAGTCAGCAAGAAACCACACCTGCCATTTTTTTAATGACATTTACATTTACATTTAAGTCATTTAGCAGACGCTCTTATCCAGAGCGACTTACAAATTGGTGGATTCACCTTATGACATCCAGTGGAACAGCCACTTTACAATAGTGCATCTAAAATAACCTGCCTTTCACTAAATCCCCAACCACAGAAGAGTTCAATTTGCTTTTCATTACTGTACATTGCATAACTGGTCATTGAATCACAATGAAAGGTAGAATACTAACATAAAATATGTTAAAGATTGTCCAGTCACATCTGTGTGTTTACCAAACATTTCCCTTTTTTGGACATGACATGGCTTCTCGCAGGTCACCTTGTCACGCACTTTCCTTTCCGGTTTCCGTCTCTTTCCTGTGGATGGCGAGAGGCTAACTCTGTCAGCTAGACTTAGTCCAACCAGGCAGAAATCAAGTTGTGTTCCTTCTCATCCCAACTCCCCCAGGCTGCCACTGACTTCTGGTCCCCAATATATGCCACACAGCCTTCTCATTCTACCCATGTCCGTTCACTTGGGTGGGGGTAATTGAGGGCATTGCATATGTTGGCGGCTTATACTAACACATTTGGAAGGATTTTCACACACACACACACACACACACACACACTTCTGCTCTGCAAAGCTTTGATTGTTGCTCTGCTGGTAGCACATCATGCTACCAGAGGACATGACAACTAATTCATAACAGCTTTCACTGTCCTTGACAGACAAATCATTTCTTCCAGGTTAGGTTCATGCCCTGCCCTTGTGTAGATGCAATTAAGTGCAATGAGAATGCAATTAAACATAATGCTTACAAAGCTCTGAATCCATAGGCTATAGATTAAAAAATTATGAATACTCTTTGCTAAAGGCCACTAAAGCTGCTGTTTTAATGGTCTACGCTCAGAGAAATTAATGGACCTTTCAGCAATGTTTTTTTATCAACGTGCTTAATGGCTAACTAGCCTGCTTAATCATTTTCATTCTGTCCTGCAACTGCAGCATTAGATAAAGCACTTATCTTTCACATAGCAGCTTCTTCTCTTGCACTACATCGTCTGCCTTCAGCTCTCACAAAACAAACCCATCAACTTCTCATGCAAACAGTTATACATAGCTTCCCACTTATGCACATTTTGTCCCCCCAGGCTGTTTGTAGTAGATCAGAGGGTATTGATAGTCTCTAAAGCCTTTTTACAGCCTAGTACTCTAGTTCTGGGGGTTCTAATGACTTGAAACGTAGGCACTAGGCAACTGTGAGAGTGTTGCCACATCTCACAACAAGCTGCTGGGAAGATTATTATAATCTATTTAGCAAGTGAGACCAGGCCAAAATAGTTGCACACAAAGTTTCAAACATTTACAACATAAAACACAAAGCACTCTAGTTTTAAAACCTCTGTTTACACACATTGAACAGGCGTATTAGTTTATGGGGGAGTGGTTCAACACCTGTATGTATTGTTCCATCAAGTGAAATGGGTTGTTTTACAGGGTATGCCGTAGTACAGCTCACCTGGAGCATATTAGGGTTAAGTGTCTTGCTCGAGCACATCAACAGATGTTTCAACTTGTCTGCTCAAGTATTCAAACCAGCAACCTTTCAGTTACTAAGGTAGGGGTCAAAAGATTGACAACCCCCTAAATCATTTTTCACCATAGGGTAAAATCTAACAAAAATAATTTAAGAAGACTATTTCCTGTACTTTATGTCCTTTTTTGAGGCTCATTCCAAGTAGAGGGGGACAGAGTACTGGAACACAATTTTTTATTTTTTTACCTATTTACCTTACGCCGTATGTCCACCAGATGCGCATGAGCTTTGCCGAATGTTGTTTTTGCCAGATTTCTAGTCTGCATTTTCCATACATGACGCACATGTGCTTCGCAAGCCTGCAGAATGGTTTACAGCATGGAGAAGGTCATTTTGCTACCGGTGCCTCCATGCTAAAAATGCTGCAGGGAGACACATTGCCAATACGATTGGATTACCTGGTCAGTTGAATGGGAAATAATTAGCTGGAAAGTGGGAGCTAGGTGCTGTTCATTTTTTTGGGGGGATAAGCTATACAGCAAAGTGGTTAGCTTTGTAGTTAGCTTGACTGTTTATGAACTTCTGCTTGTACCACCGCACGGTAAAGCAACGCATGAGTTGAAAATATTGAATGCATGCAGTACACAGAACACAGCGAAGTCTAGTGTGGCATCCCCAACGCAGCGTTGCAGACTGCCCCATTGACAATGAATGACTTCCGCTGGACCGCGAAGAGTTTGACGCATTTGGTGGACATGCAGTCCTGTGAGCGTAGGTGATAATTGTCATTAGCTTGCTGGACAATCTAGGTACTCTGGTAAAATGGGGGCCTTCCATTAAGATCTGTGAGAAGTGGTAAATAATGTATAGGGGATGTGATAACTATAACCCGTGTCTGGTTATTGTTGCGATTAATCTTCTCTGCTGGAGACAAAATTAGTGGGAAGACCTTCAGGCACCTCACTGAGGTAAAAAAGAATATTGTGCGAGATGCCACCGGTGATGATCAACTTACTCTCTTGAGTCTATTGCTTTTGAACCCGGCTCAACAGGACAAGGATCTGACACTTCTGACTCATGTTCAGAGTATTTCCAAGAGACTGCTCAAACAGAATCCTGATTGACTGTTAATTTGCTTCCTCTTCCTGTTTCAGAACGGTATTGCTTCTTATTGAAAACAGCACAGATTAATTTTAAATGTCTCTAGACTGTGGTGTAGGTTGTAGGAGGGGAATTGGGCTTGGCTCAGATTCAAGCATCTCTAGTGTTTTGTTGGCCTTTGACCTCTTGGCTCAAAACGCGAAGCTCAAATCACTGTGTTCAAATTCTTCGTTTTAGTAATGAGGAGAAAGTTCATAAATGTTTGTCCTTTGATTCATTACCAAACTATTTGTTTAAGTTGCAGAGGGGTGGTGTGTTCCTATAGTCTCATCTGTGTTTTATGTGGTGATGATAGTGAGTTAACTGGAATATTGGCGATTTAGTGTTAGGCATACCATTTGCCTAGACAAGGAGTGTTGAACTGTCCATCTAGGCCATAGGCTGATCTGAAGCAGTGTTGGTGTTTTTGACTGATGGGCTGATGTCACTTCTGTAGAACTTCAGTGCTTCAACATAAAGGCACCACATGTGGAGGTTCCTCTAGTGAAATGCAGGAAACGGTCTGCTTGTGGTAAACATACAATGGAGTCAAGATGTCACACATGGAATGTAAATGCATGTTTATGTCTGAGATGCAATTTAAACTTTTTAAAATTGAAAGTGATGGTGATCTCCGAAACCCAAATAAACTCCCCATATGGTACGCAGCAGTGCATAATCCTAACCCACATCATCCTCCATGGATTTGTACAGTCTGCTTTAACTTCTTAGTGATCCCTTCCCGCTCGAATCCTGGTAACTGGATTGATTTGACCGCATCCAGTGAAATTGCAGCGCGCCAAATTCAAAAACATAAATACTCATAATAAAAATGGACAAAATATGCATGTGTAATACATCAAAATAAAGTTGAACTTCTTGTTAATCCAGCCGTAGTGTCAGATTTCAAAAAGGCTTTACGGCAAAAGCAGACCATTATCTGAGGACCGTGCCCCGCATACCAACACATGAATCATTTTTCAACCAGTCAGAAATAACAATATATTTCATGCCTTACCTTTTGAAGATCTTCTGTTGGCACTCAAATGTCCAAGAAACATCACAAATGGTCCTTTTGTTCGATAAATTCCTTCTTTATATCCCCAAAATGTACATTTATTTGGTGTGTTTGATTAAAAAAATACACCGGTTAAAACCCGCCCAACATGACTACAAAGTATCTAATAAGTTACCTGTGAACTTGGTCCAAACATTTAAACATTATATTTTTTATTGTTTATGGTCAGATAATGGAGTTGCATACAGGCACATTTTTTGTTGTTGTCATCTATCATGTTAGGAAGTTAGTCTCATGATGTACTCCCTTCCTGCATTCCTACAGTGAACTGTCACAAACTTTTAATTGACTGTCTTTGCTATTAAAAGCAGCCAATTGCCTCTGTGCCATGGTAAGGTTAGGTGATGTCAGTTTTCGGGACCCCTCAGTTGGTTCGTGATTTAAATGTTATTTCTCAAAAGCCAATGTGTTCCCACACTGTTGTCGTTAAAACCCTCTACCCCCTTTCACTAATTTCACAGCCCACAGCTATAATTCAAACCACAGTTGTAGTGAATTGACAAGCCCATATCATCTGCCCTATCTAGTTAATTCTGGATAGCCTTTTTTTGGTTGTCATCCTCATGCATTTAAAAGAGAAAAGAGAGAGGCCAAACTTCCAGATTAAGCATTGGTTCGCATCACCAGCTACCAGCACTCGCAGTGGGTTCTGAGGGAGGAGAGCGGCGCGATCAGAGAAAGAGCTGGAGAACGTGCAAGCTGAGAGGGCTCTGTGGGTGTAATTTTTCCGGTGGTACATTTACATTTACATTTGAGTCATTTAGCAGACGCTCTTATCCAGAGCGACTTACAAATTGGTGCATTCACCTTATGACATCCAGTGGAACAGTCACTTTACAATAGTGCATCTAAATCTTAAAGGGGGGGGTGAGAGGGATTACTTATCCTATCCTAGGTATTCCTTAAAGAGGTGGGGTTTCAGGTGTCTCCGGAAGGTGGTGATTGACTCCGCTGTCCTGGCGTCGTGAGGGAGTTTGTTCCACCATTGGGGGGCCAGAGCAGCGAACAGTTTTGACTGGGCTGAGCAGGAGCTGTACTTCCTCAGTGGTAGGGAGGCGAGCAGGCCAGAGGTGGATGAACGCAGTGCCCTTGTTTGGGTGTAGGGCCTGATCAGAGCCTGGAGGTACTGAGGTGCCGTTCCCCTCACAGCTCCGTAGGCAAGCACGCTGTTCATTTGAGACGAATCGTTTCAGGGATGGAATATTTCCCTCCTGATAATGTAGGTCAGTGCTATAATATCCAATGGATCAACTCTGAGGGGAGGGGGGGAAGACGGCAGTTTGACCCTTAAGCCGAGAGAGGTGGAAAACCAGTTATAAAACAAGGAAAAAGAGCTGCTGTGGCAGGGCAGGGGAAATTGATGAGACATAGCTGAGGCTTGGTACACCATGCTTGGAGGGAGATGTGGGACATCGTACCCCGGAATCTGACTCCGTTAACAACCCATCCAAAGAATGTCAGAAGACCGGGTCTGACCCCGCTGCAGTTTGCCATCAGATCTCATGAAACCCGATTTAATGATGCCTGAAATCACTTTGATTTGCTTTTGTGAGGTCCCTTACCCTTTCTAGCGCCGGCATTCCGCTAGCGGAACCCCTCGACAACATTCCTCTGAAAAGGCAGCGTGCAAAATTAAAAAATATTTTGGGGAAATATGTAACTTTCACACATTAACAAGTCCAATACAGCAAATCTTGTTAATCTACCCATCGTGTCAGATTTAAAAAATGCTTTACAGCGAAAGCACAACATATGATTATGTTAGATCATAGCCCAAAAAACACACAGCCATTTTCCCAACCAAAAATAGAAATATAGATAAAATGAATCACTAACCTTTGATGATCTTCACCAGATGACACTCATAGGACATCATGTTACACAATATATGTATGTTTTGTTTGATAATGTGCATATTTATATCCAAAAATCTCAGTGTACATTGGCGCGTTACGTGCAGTAATGTTTTGATTCCAAAACATCTGGAGATTTTGCAGAAATACTCATAATAAACATTGATATTAGAACTGTTATTCACAGAATTAAAGATAGACTTCTCCTTAATGCAACCTCTGTCAGATTTTTTTTTTACTTGACGGAAAAAGCATAATCTGAGAACGGAGCTCAGAACCCAAAACAGCCAGAGGAATATCTGCCATTTTGGAGTCAACAGAAGTTAGAAATTACACCATAAATATTCACTTACTTTTGATGATCGTCATCAGAAGGCACTCCCAGGAATCCCAGTTCGACAATAAATTACCGCTTTTTTCCATAAAGTCCATAATTTATGTCCAAATAGCCACTTGTTGTTAGCATGTTCAGCCCAGTAATCCGTCTTCATGAGGCACAGGCACTTCGTCCAGACAAACTCAAAAGTTCCGTTACAGTCCTTTAGAAATATGTCAAACAATGTATGGAATCAATCTTTATGATGTTTTTAACATAAAACATCAATAATATTCCAACCGGATAATTCCTTTTGTCTTAAGAAAAGCACTGGAACGAGAGGTAACTCTGTCGGGAGCGCGCGTCATGAGACCAAGGCACTCTGCCAGACCACTGACTCAGAGGTCTCATGAGCCCCTCCTTTATAGTAGAATCCTCCAAGTTTCTAAAGACAGTTGACATCTAGTGGAAGCCGTAGGAAGTGCAGCTTTATCCATATCTCAATGTGTATTTGGTAGGCCAAGCTTTAAAAAACGATAAACCTCAGATGTCCCACTTCCTGGTTGGATTTGTCTCAGGTTTTCGCCTGCCATATGAGTTCTGTTATACTCCAACATCATTCAGACATCAACAGTTTTAGAAACTTCTGTGTTTTCTATCCAATACTAATAATAATATACATATATTAGCATCTGGGACAGAGTAGTAGGCAGTTCACTCTGGGTACGCTATTCATCCAAAAGTGAAAATTCTGCCCCCTATCCCAAAAAGGTTAAGAACTTGGGAGGGAGGGAGGGAGGGAGGGAGGGGGGGGGGACGACAAAGGATTTAGTGACACTGCCTGGAGCTACGCTGGGCAATGAGATTGCAGGTTTAGACCGAACTCTTTGTTATTTTGGGTGACGAGTTGGCCTAGCTATGCTGTAATTGCAGTCCCGGATAGGGCTGTTGCAGTGACTGTATTACCGCCACACCGGCAGTCATGACTGCAGCAAAATTCCACATGACCGTTGAGTCACGGTAATCTCCTGTTATGTAGTCTGGACATGCATTGGTAGTACCCAACTCGCTAACTACCATCAGGTCCTAATGGCCTGGTACTCAGGGTTCTATTGTCCCTCCATCAGGTCCTAATGGCCTGGTACTCAGGGTTATATTGTCTCACCATCAGGTCCTAATGGCCTGGTACTCAGGGTTCTATTGTCCCTCTAACCACTCTAACATCAATGCAAATGAAATCGAAAATCACATCAAACACTTATCAAAACAGTATCATGCTTTTAAAACTCACCTCACTGTCATGATCAATTTGAAGAGAGAAGTTCAACAGCAGGTTGAAACTGAGTGTAAAACATGGTTGTTGTGGAGATTTGTTTGAAATCCATATACATATTTGAGTTTATGCATACGCTTCGAGGGCATATAGATTAGAGGTCGACCGATTTTTAATCAGCATGGGCAATTTAATTAGATTTCATAACAATCAGTAATGGGCTTTTTTGCTCTATCAAATATCAAATCATAGACTTAACTATAATAAACACACAGAAATACGAGCCTTGGGTCAAATCCGGAAACTTATCACCTCGAAAACAAAATGTTTATTCCGTTCCGTATTTTATCTAACGGGTGGCATCCCTAAGTCTTAATATTCCTGTTACATTGCACAACCTTCAATGTTATGTCATAATTACGTAAAATTCTGGCTAATTAGTTCGCAAAGAGCCAGGCGGCCCAAACTGTTGCATATACCCTGACTCTGCGTGCAATGAACGCAAGAGAAGTGACACAATTTCACCTGGTTAATATTGCCTGCTAAGCTGGATTTCTTTTAGCTAAATATGCAGGTTTAAAAATATATACTTGTGTATTGATTTAAAAAAAGGCATTGATGTTTAAGTACAGATTGGAGCAACGACAGTCGTTGGTTGATTCTTTTTTATAAGATAGGTAAGTTGCTAGCTAGCATTAAACTTAACAGGCAGGCTCCTTGTGAGGCAGGTGGTTAGAGTGTTGGACTAGTTAACTGTAAGGTTGCAAGATTGAATCCCCCGAGCTGACAAGGTACACATCTGTTGTTCTGCCTCGTTCCTAGGCTGTCATTGAAAATAAGGTGTTCTTAAATGACTTGCCTAGTTAAATAAAGATTCAATAAAGGTGTAAAAAATAAAAAATAAAATTGGCGCCCAAAAATACAGATTTGCGATTGTTATGAAAACTTGAAATTGGCCCTAATTAATCGGCCAACCTCTATCAATTGTTTTATGACTCCAGAGTAGTACAGTCGTGGCTAAAAGTTGACCTTTTTCAAGACTTCTGCAATCCTGGCATGTTGTCAATTAACTTCTGGGCCACATCTTGACTGATGGCAGCCCATTCTTGCATAATCAATGCTTGGAGTTTGTCAGAATTCATGGGGTTCTGTTTGTCCACCAGCCTCTTGAGGATTGACCACAGGTTCTCAATGGGATTAAGGTCTGGGGAGTTTCCTGGCCATGGACCCAAAATATCAATGTTTTGTTCGCCGAGCCACTTGGAGCACCTTGCCATAAGGCAAAAGTGATAACTATCATGCTTGGAAAAGGCATTGTTCATCACCAAACTGTTCCTGGATGGTTGGGAGAAGTTGCTCTCGGGGGATGTGTTGGTACCATTCTTTATTCATGGCTGTGTTCTTTGGATGTGTTCAAAATTGTGAGTGAGCCCACTCCCTTGGCTGAGAAGCAACCCCACACATGAATGGTCTCAGGATGCTTTACTGTTGGCATGACACAGGACTGATGGTAGCGCTCACCTTGTCTTCTCTGGACAAGCTTTATCCGGATGCCCCAAACAATCGGAAAGGGGATTCATCAGAGAAAATGACATTACCCCAGTCCTCAGCAGTCCAATCCCTGTACCATTTGCAGAATATCAGTCTGTCCCTGATGTTTTTTCCTGGAGAGAAGTGGCTTTTTGCTGCCCTTCTTGGCATCAGGCTATCCTCCAAAAGTCTTTGCCTCACCGTGTGTACAGATGCAGTCACACCTGCCTGCTGCCATTCCTGAGCAAGCTCTGTACTGGTGGTGCCCCGATCCGGCAGCTGAATCAACTTTAGGAGACGGTCCAGGCGCTTGCTGAACTTTCTTGGACGCCCTGAAGCCTTCTTCGCAACAATTGAACCGCTCTCCTTGAAGTTCTTGATGATCCGATAAATGGCTGCTTTAGGTGCAATCTTACTGGCAGCAGTATCCTTGCCTGTGAAGCCCTTTTTGTGCAAAGCAATGATGAGGGCACGTGTTTCCTTAATCAGCATGACAGAGTGATCTCCAGCCTTGTCCTCGTCAACACTCACACCTGTGTTAACGAGAGAATCACTGACATGATGCATTAATTAATTTGTCTGCATGTCTATTCAACATTTGGATGAGAGGAAACCATGCCATGAATGAAGAACGATAGGCCAGTCTTATTTTCATGATTCGACACATTGAAAACTCAAATTGCTTTGGAAAAAAAGCCTTGTAACATAATGAAAGCCTATAGCCGACAAAACAAAACAATACCATTACATGAGCCTACCAGACGAGCTAAATCACTTCTGTGCTCGCTTCGAGGCAAGCAACACTGAGGCATTCATGAAAGCATCAGCTGTTCCGGACGACTGTGTGATCACACTCTCCGTAGTCAATGTGAGTAAGACTTTTAAACAGGTCAAAATACATTTTACATTTACATTGAAGTCATTTAGCAGACGCTCTTATCCAGAGCGGACTTACAAATTGGTGCATTCACCTTATGACATCCAGTGGAACAGCCACTTTACAATAGTGCATCTAAATATTTTAAGGGGGGGAGGGGGGGTGAGAAGGATTACTTTATCCTATCCTAAGTATTCCTTAAAGAGGTGGGGTTTCAGGTGTCTCCGGAAGGTGGTGATTGACTCCACTGTCCTGGCGTCGTGAGGGAGTTTGTTCCACCATTGGGGAGCCAGAGCAGCGAACAGTTTTGACTGGGCTGAGCGGGAACTGTACTTCCTCAGTGGTAGGGAGACGAGCAGGCCAGAGGTGGATGAACGCAGTGCCCTTATTTGGGTGTAGGGCCTGATCAGAGCCTGGAGGTACTGAGGTGCCGTTCCCCTCACAGCTCCGTAGGCAAGCACCATGGTCTTGTAGCGGATGCGAGCTTCAACTGGAAGCCAGTGGAGAGAGCGGAGGAGCGGGGTGACGTGAGAGAACTTGGGAAGGTTGAACAAAAAATACACAAGGCTGCGGGGCCAGACAGATTACCAGGACGTGTGCTCTGGGCATATGCTGACTAACTGGCAGGTGTCTTCACTGACATTTTCAACATGTCCTTGATTGAGTTTGCAATCAACCAGTGCTCCCGCACATTGGCTTACCGGGCTATCTGCATTGTGTCCCACCACCTGCCAACCCCTGTTTTACGCTTCTGCTACTCTCTGTTCATCATATATGCATAGTCACTTTAACCATATCTACATGTACATACTACCTCAACCAGCCTGACTAACCGGTGTCTATATAGAATCGCTACTGTTATTTTTCACTATCTTTTCACTGTTTATTTGTTTACTTACCTATTGTTCACTTTATACCTTTTTTGTACTATTGGTTAGAGCCTGTAAGTAAGCATTTCACTGTAAGGTCTACACCTGTTGTATTTGTTGCACGTGACAAACTTTGATTTGATTTGACATTCAATGTTTTTAGATGGTCAAATATTTAATTGAAACTTAAATACATTTTCAAAATCGAATAGTCTACATGCTGCAAAAATAGCTTACGTTTGTTTAGTAGGCTAATAACTCAAAGGTTTACCAGCCGCATGGGTTTAAACTTTATATGACCGCTGTATAGTCTAAATGAATGAAAGCCGAATTAATGTAATAACTGATAATTCAGTAAACTAATACCTGCTTGCACTTCTCCAGGCTGTGTATCCATCTACCAGGTTGTTGTCCTCCTTGTCCACGATGACTCAAATCCTTCTAAACTGGATTACTGATTTCTGGTAAACTGGTTTCCACAATGGTGTGTTTCACCGTCATAACCTTTTTCTTTCTTCTGTTAGAAAGCTAGGTGTCAAGGAAAATAAACTTGGCAACACATTGTCACGTGGCGAACATAATTTTTCCCTGCAAATGGACAAATTTAAACGTTTCAGCTCCACACAAATAGACCTACCAATGGACACAGCCTAGGCTCCCAGCCACGCAGCAAGAACAAGTAACAGGGAACTGTTCCAAGCTGCGTGGCTGGAAGCCTCACTGCTCACAGCCTAATGAAATTCGCAACACAATTCAACACTACTAGCTTCTGGGTTTGTCAAACAAATATTTAGATTTTAAAACAACCCGCAAAATAATTGTTCTGAACCGAAATTGTTATTCATTCCACCCGCCAGCTGATTTGATTTGTTACATTTTTTTTTGGGGGGGGGGGAGCAACCACAGGGAACCAACTTGATTCCGGACTCTACATCTCCTTTTGGAGATGTTACACGCCTGGAATGTGATGTGAACACAAGCCCTAGAAGAGCTAGTTTTGCTGCTTTGGTCAAAATGGACCAACTGCTTCTGTATTCTCTGTTTTGATTTGTCAGTCATAACTTCATGCAAGTCAGAACATTATCCCACGGTTGGATTTTTAAAATTTATATTCCCACAGTGCTCATGTAGAGAAATACAGGAACTTTGGATATATCCAATAACTTTGAATAGTATGCTCTTTATTCTTGGTATGAGAATCCAAATTAAGTAGGCGTAGTTTGCGTGAGACAGTGGATCTTTATCACGATCATTGTTCTTGTTTGAAATGTCCTGGACCAGTGTAGACCTAGAATGATATTAGAAGCAGCACAGTGAGAGAGTTATAGAGACAAGTTTAGATTTCAGTCTAAACCTTTCAACATGGGCTAATTCAGCCTGCTCTGAGGACCTGACTTTAAGGAACATAAGCATGTGTGGGGTTCTGGCATATTACCCTTAGGCTACATCATACATTAACTCATGCACAAATACACAAAACAACTCAGTCGATGGTCAGACTGCAGTAATGTTTATCAGATTTCTGTGTACTGTGTAATGACATGTGGCAGGGGAAAAGTAACTAAATTCCCTTTGTGCTAAACCACAGAAAAAAACATGTCTTAAACTGAGAAGAGGAAAGTTATGCCAAGAGACAACAGAAGTTATAAAAGACACCCCCCCCCCCAACTCACATAACAAGTCAAATTGTCTCCCTACGCTGTAATGACTTCCATCTTGTTTGCTGCCACAATTTCTATATCAAAGCAAAAGCTGAATTCAGACTCCTCTATAAGTTGATGGTTTGTTGGAATGAAAAGGATTTACACTCTCCATCATACCTCCTTTTTACCCGTCTTTCTCGTCTTTGTTGCTGTCAGTTTACTCGGTTCACTTGTGGTTGTTTCCACAGTAACCACTTTCCCCATGACTGACAATGAATGTCCATCTCCATGACAACTATAGGCTAACTCTTTCAAAGCTCTGGTTTATTTTCAGAGTTTGGCACCGAACTGAAATATAAGGAATGGATTGAAAGTCTTGAGTCTTGAAATTTGTGCAGTAGATCCATGTCTGTGGGGAAAATAAAGGCCTGATGTAGCAGGGTCTGCCCTCCTTAATGGCCTCAGCTTGGAATTTGTCCATATCCATCACCCTGTCACCCCTTAACTTCTCTAGGGTAGGGGGCAGCATTTGGAATTTTGGATAAAAAGCATGCCCAAATTAAACTGCCTTTTACTCATGCCCAGAAGACAGGATATGCATATAATTAGTAGATCTGGATAGAAAACACTCAAAAGTTTCCAAAAAACTGTTAAAATAATGTCTGTGAGTATAACAGAACTGATTTGGCAGGTGAAAACCTGAGAAAAATCCATTCAGGAAGTAGGATTGTTTTGTTGTAGTTTTCTATTCAATGCCATTACAGTATCTATTGACTTAGGACTCAAATTGCAGTTCCTATGCCTTCCACTAGATGTCAACAGTCTTTAGAAATTGTTTCAGGCTTGTATTCTGAAAAATGAGGGAGTAAGAGCAGTCTGAATGAGTGGACCCTGCCGTGTCACAGAGCTTTTTCATGCGCACGACCAGAGAGAGTGCCTTTCTTGTTCACCTATTATATTGACAATGTTATTGTCCGGTTGAAATATTATAGATTATTTAGGCTAAAAACAACCTGAGGATTGAATATAAACATTGTTTGACATGTTTCTATGAACTTTATGGATACAATTTGGATTTTCGGATATAAAGAGACTTTATCGAACAAAAGGAACATTTATTGAATAAATGAATGTCTTCTGAGTGCAGAGATATGAAGATCATCAAAGGTCAATTTTATCTCTTTCTGACTTGTGTAACTCTTCTACTTGGCTGGTTACTGTTTGTAATGATTTGTCTGCTGGGCTGTGTTCTCAAATAATTGTAAGGTATGCTTTCGCCTTAAAGCATTTTTTAAATCTGACACTGTGGTTGGATTCACAAGAAGTTAATCTTTAAACCAATGTAAAATAGTTGTATCTTTTCTGAATTTTTATGATGAGTATTTCTGTATTTGAATTTGGCGCTCTGCAATCTCACTGGATGTTGGCCAGGTGGGACGCTAGCGTAGAGAGGTTAACACACTGTTACCTGACTCTTCCTCCATTACATGTGGCTTGTCTCCCAGCGCCAGAGCTGATGACAGAGGCAGTAGTTATCGGCACATTTGGGAAGCACGCTCCTTTAGTGTCAGTAAACTTTGCATTTAGTCTACACAGTCAGGAGGCCGTTCATGGGTTGAGATATTGGATTATGTATTTTGTGCTAGGGTTGGACGGTATCCAGACTGTCATATTGTTTTCTGTACCATACCGGCATAAATGTTGGTACCAGAAATGCAAAAAAAGGCAAGTTGTATTTTGAGCCTTAAAATATAAGAAAATGGGTTTTGTGGTTGATATTGCAGTATGTATTTAGTTTGAACAATTAAAATGAGCTAGCATGAGACTGGTTTCGTCTAGACAAACTGTTGCTTAGCAACCAGATAACGTGTTCTGTGGAGAGAAAGTAATGTTGATCCAGAGCATCCCAAACGTGTATGACAGCATGTTCAGGTTCCCGCCAATATCCAGAAACTTCACACAGCCATTGAAGAGGAGTGGGACAACATTCCACAGGCCACAATCAACAGCCTGATCAACTCTATGCGAAGGAGATGTATTGCGCTGCATGAGGCAAATGGTGGTCACGCCAGATACTAACTGGTTTTCTGATCCACGTCTCTACCTTTTTTTTATGGTATCTGTGACAACAGATGCATGTCTGTATTCCCAGTCATGTGAAATCCATAGATTAGGGCCTATTTCATTTATTTCAATTGAATGATTACCTTAGTTCATAACTCCATTAAAATCTTTGAAATTATTTCATGTTGAGTTTTACATTTTTCTTCAGTGGACTTTCATGAAAGCTTGACAACTTAAAATACAAAGTCAATGTTTGATCACTCCATCAACAAGTAATTACAACACCTAGCCAGCCTATAGGCTTAGGCAAAGAAGATACAATTATTTTCAAGTATTTGGAATGAATTGTTAACTCGACAACAGTCAAGCCAAAGAAGGCTTGCCTCCCTCCCTCAACCATGCTGTGATGTTAATGAGTTATATTTTAGGATACAGGGGCTTGCGAAAGTATTTGCCCTCCTTGGCATTTTTCCTATTTTGTTGCCATACAACCTGGAATTAACATGGATATTTGGGGGGTTTGTATCATTTGATTTACACAACATGCCTACCACTTTGAAGATATGCAAAATATATTTTATTGTGAAACAAACAAGAAATAAGACAAAATAAACTAAAGCTGAGCATGCATAACTATTCATGGTCCTGAAGGAAGGTGAACCTCTGTCCCAGTCTCAAATCTCTGGAAGACTGAAACAGGTTTCTCTCAAGAATTTCCCTGTATTTAGTGCCATCATTCCTTCAATTCTGACCAGTTTCCCAGTCTTTGCCGATGGAAAAACATCCCCACCGCATGATGCTGCCACCACCATGCTTCACTGTGGGGATGATATTCTCGGGGTGATGAGGTGTTGGGTTTGCACCAGACATAGTGTTTTCCTTGATGGCCAAAAATCTCAATTTTACTGTCATCTAGCCAGAGTACCTTCTTCCAGATGTTTGGGGAGTCTCTCACATGCCTTTTGGCGAAAACCAAACGTGATTGCTTATCTTTTTCTTCAAGCAATGGCTTTTTTTCTGGCCACTCTTTCGTAAAGCCCAGCTCTGTGGAGTGTACGGCTTAAAGTGGTCCTATGGACAGATACTCCAATCTCCGCTGTGGAGCTTTGCAGCTCCTTCAGGGTTATCTTTGGTCTGATTGTTTTCTCTGATTAATGCCCTCCTTGCCTGGTCCATGAGTTTTGGTGGATGGCCCTCTCTTGGCAGGTTTGTTGTGGTGCCATATTATTTCCATTTTTTTAATAATGTATTTAATTGTGCTCTGTGGGATGTTCAAAGTTTGATATTTTTTTATTACTCAATCCTGATCTGTACTTCTCCACAACTTTGTCCCTGACCTGTTTTGAGAGCTCCTTGGTCTTCATGGTGCCGCTTGCTAGGTGGTACCCCTTGCTTAGTGGTGTTGCAGACTCTTTCAGAACAGGTGTGTGTGTGTGTGTGTGTGTGTGTGTGTGTGTGTGTGTGTGTGTGTGTGTGTGTGTGTGTGTGTGTGTGTGTGTGTGTGTGTGTGTGTGTGTGTGTGTGTGTGTGTGTGTGTGTGTGTGTGTGTGTGTGTGTGTGTGTGTGTGTGTGTGTGCGTGTGTATATATACTGAGATCATGTGACACTTAGATTGCGCACATGTTTCCTTTATTTAACTAATTATGTGACTTCTGAAGGTAATTGGTTGCACCAGATCTTATTTAGGGGCTTCATAGTAAAGGGGGTGAATACATATGCACACAACACTTTTCCGTTTAAATATTTTTATAATGTTTTGAAACAAGTTATTTTTTTCATTTCACTTCAACAATTTGGACTACTTTGTATGTCCATTACATGCAATACAAATAAAAAATCAATTTAATTACAGGTTGTAATGCAACAAAATAAAGAAAATTCCAAGGGGGCGAATACTTTTGCAAGGCACTGTAACATGACAGGTTTGGAATTTAATGTAAGTCCTCAAAAGCTAACAAACTGTCCAAGGGTTGTATGCGGTGGTTTCCCTGGCCAACATAGCCTACAGTCTGTAAAAGCTTGAGAGACTGCCCCTGAAACCTTTCCACTTGTCATTGCATTTAGATCTCTTTCTTGTGTCAAACCGCTTCGGCCAGTAGTGTAGCCTAGTGCTTTTCAAACAATTAGGTCTACCTTGTTTTTAGTCCTCGTCGTGATACGCTTTGCTCTTCATGTCTTACATTTTCAGGCACCTATCTCTTTCTAAGGCATTGAACTGTTAAACCTTGTCCATTCCCTACAGATGAGACCAGCTCACCTTGAATGGATTTCATGTCACAGTAGGTCCTGTGGGTTTCCCTTCACTTTAGCTGGAGCAAAATAGGCAGGGATTAGGCCTCTCCAGCCTGCTGTGTGTTGTAAATTCCATCGATCAGCAAGCCTTGCATCTGGCCTGCATTGACAGGGATAAACACATGAGTGCTTAGGGCTCAGAATGCTCAAAATCACCCTCCATTACTGTGTGAGCTCTCCAGAGCAAGGAGAAATGCGAGCGGTAGGGACCAGAGATTCAGGTCATCTGTCAGATTTATTCATCTGCCCACTGTGGTGTACTACTACAGATGTAGAATCAAAATGTGACCAATATTGTCGCAGCAAAATAATTGTGCAGCAACAGGATTTTAATGTTTAGTCCATAATGTTGCTGGATTGGTGGTTAGACTATTAGCTGGCCAAAATTTGGCAACATGAAAAGTGCAGTACTGTTATTAATAACCTGGGCGGCAGATGTCCAACGCTCTAACCACTAGGCTTAGTAAACGAAATGTTGCAAGATCGTATCCCCGAGCTGACAAGGTAAAAATCTGTCGTTCTGCCCCTGAACAAGGCAGTTAACCCACTGTTCCTAGGCCATCATTGAAAATAAGAATTTGTTCTTAACTGACTTGCCTAGTTAAATAAAGGTAAAAAATAATTTAAGACCTTGTGTTAGTGAGTGTTTTCGGTGAATTGTGTAAATCATGAAGCTCATCTGCATTTCCTGCTGTGCAGAAAATGTATCAGCAGCAAAAGAGTGATCAAATTAAAATCCTACATCAGTAGTGATAATAGCCTATCCCAAAACAACAACAGTGTAAGCTTAGTGTGGCCTCTGGTTGTCTGTTTTTTTTTTGGAGGGGTGTGCTCTGCTTGATTCTACAGTCCACTTACAAAATGGTCTCATTCTTCTTAATTTTTCAGAAAACAAGCCTGAAACGATGTCTAAATACTGTTGACATCTAGTGGAAGCCATAGGAACTGCAACCTGTGTCCTAACCATTTATATCATCTCTAGGCATTCAATTGAAAACTACCCACATCAAAAACTCTCACTTCCTGGATGGATTTTCCTCCGGTTTTATTAGTTCTGTTATACTCAGACATTATTTTAAGTGTTGGAAACTTTAGAGTGTTTTCTATCCAATATTACCACGCATATGTATATCCTAGCTTCTGGGCCTGAGTAACAGGTTTACTTTGTAACAGGTTTACTTTGTAACAGGTTTACTTTGTAACAGGTTTACTTTGTAACAGGTTTACTTTGTAACAGGTTTACTTTGGGAACGTTTGTCATCCAAACATCAAAATACTGCCCCCTACCCAACAAGCCCAGGATGCATCAAGAGCAGAAAGGAACAATCACTCTGCTCATCCTCGCCTGGGTTAACCCTCCCACAGAGGTGGCAGGTTAGCGTCCACAGGTATCTATACCATCCATATGATGACAGCAGAAAGACATTCAAACTGTAGTTTTTTTCCATCTTGCTTAGCGGTTTCCATCATTAAAAGCAGACAATGGCTCTGGATTGATGGACACACTATTGGACTGCTATGGTCAGAGTGAATGATTCTTAGCTCCACTCTGGCCTTCTATACTGCAGGGTCATGGTGGTGATGGGCTATATATATCAAGCTCCAGCTCTAGCAGGGCTCAACTTGGCTCTGAGGATTTGGCCTGGTAATGGATTACATCGTCAGGCAGGGCAGGAGCAGGCCTCTGGAGTACATCTTCCTCACTGTAATCTCTCCTCAAATGGACAGCTGTGCTCAGAACGACATGATTTCTCAACAGGCAGAGGTGGAGGGGGATCCACTGGGTCTGTACTACCTCATGGGAATGAGCGCTTCACCATGGAGTGGGTTGTATGCATTCGTAGTCAGTCTTTGCAACTCCGTTGCTACACCATCTCCTGTGCACTTAATCGTGTGTCTCCCTGTCCCTCTCTCCCAGACTATGTCAGAGTGGGTGATGATGTCAGTGAGTTGGTATGTATGCTCACCCTTGGTTGAGCTGTAGAAAGAGGCTCACTATGACCTGCCTCTGGTCTGTAAGTCTGCTATACCCTCTACTCTACCAGCATGTGACTGTGGAAGAGTCAGTGCTCAGGCACACACACACACAGACAATTTCCAGGCACACAGCAGATCACATTAAGTCCATCTCTGGCAGAACGGGAAACGTGGATATTAGTCCAGCCAGCACTGCTATTATCCCATCATTGTGCAGAGTAGACCCTAGCTGATGTCCCAGACAACAGGACAGAGGACACTACCACCATGTTTCATCCACACGGCTCTACTTTTACCCTCACTTTCTGTGGGAACTCATTTTCTCTGCTGCTCTGGGAACTTGGTGAAACAGGAGCTACTTTTGCTGTTTCACTGTTACTTGATCACTTTTTATAGCAGGTCCAGATTTGGTGTGTTAGCCAGCTGGTGACAGCAGCTGCTGCCCAGTCGTGGTATTAATAAGGCTTACAGGATGTAGTGTCCTCCAGCTTTCCTGGCAGCAGCCTTACTGAGGGATGGGCATTGACCAGGGTGTGCCCTGGGGGCAGGCCAGCAAGCCAGGCACATGCAGCCACCTGATGCAGCCACCCAGAAAAGACAGCCAGTGGATTGGAAGACTCTGTCAGTCACACACACAATCTGGCCATCAATACCCACCTCTCACATCTTGGCCAAAATTCTTGAAGTTTTGGCTGCATGAATTTATGCTAGTCGACGTGAGATCATCTGAAAGTTGAGATGGTTACTTTATTACCAGCCAGTGTTTGAACATGGTTGGTTCCTTAGCTTCAGCTTTGGACTCCCATCCTCCACTCAAGCACCAAAGAATGGTAGGCTTATAATAGTGTGGCCAGGTTGGTGGGAGTGCTGGCTCCCACCTTCTGACCCTGGCTGCGACCCTGGTTCTGTAGCACTGTGGATATGGCCAGGCTCCCAAGGTGTTGCCATCTGGAGAATGGTGATGGAACAGGCCTCTGCCATAACTCTGCTGGATAGTCAACCACAAATGCTCCCTGATTCACAATATCTTTGCATACCTAGTAGGGTTTGGCCATACTCATAATCGTATCTGTAAATGTACAGTTTATAGTCGGATCAGATGATATTGGTGATCGGGGGGAAAAAAATGTTTTTTTAATATGCCTAAGTAGATGTGGGCAAAATACCTCCCTGCACGTTCTCACTGCAAATTAGGTGTGTGTGTCTGTCCCTCAACTTGCAGTAGGCAGAAAAGTTCTGTCACTCAGCGTTTTCATTATTTTTACTTCGTTTTTTATTTTTTACTTGCCCATGCTTGTAAGATATTTTACACATTTATAGCTTGATAGCAAACGTCCTTGCTGTGTGATTTTATCAAAGTTGCAGGCAGCAGCAATCTATATTATCAGACCAAAAAAATGGAGGAAAAGTGATCGGGTGAAATTATGGAGGAATTCAACTTCACTCTCCAATCAGGGCAATCAAGCAAATTTATTTATAAAGCCCTTCTTACATCAGCTGATGTCAAAGTGCTGTACAGAAACCCAGACTAAAACTCCAAACAATGAACCTAGGAAGAAACCTAGAGAGGAACCAGGCTATGAGGGGTGGCCAGTCCTCCTCTGGCTGTGCCGGGTGGAGATTATAACAGAACATGGCTAAGATGTTCAAATGTTCATAGCTGACCAGCCGGGTCAAATAATAATAATCAGTGGTTGTCGAGGGTGCAACAGGTCAGCACCTCAGGAGTAAATGTCAGTTGGTTTTTCATAGCAGATCATTCAGAGTGTATATACTGCTCCTGCTGTCTCTAGAGAGTTGAAAAAAGCAGGTCTGGGACAAGTAGCACGTCCGGTGAACAGGTCAGGGTTCCATAGCCGCAGGCAGAACAGTTGAAACTGGAGCAGCAGCACGGCCAGGTGGACTGGGGACAGCAAGGAGTCATCAGGCCAGGTAGTCCTGAGGCATGGTCCTAGGGCTCAGGTCCTCCAAGAGTAAGAAAGGGAGAGAGGGCATACTTAAATTCACAAAGGACACCAGATAAGACAGGAGAGATACTCCAGATATAACAGACTGATTCTAGCCCCCCGACACAAACTACTGCCGCATAAATACTGGAGGCTGAGACGGGAGGGGTCGGGAGACACTGTGGCCCCTTCCGATGATACCCACGGACAGGGTCAAACAGGCAGGATATAACCCCACCCAATTTTCCAAAGCACAGCCCCCACACCACTAGAGGGATATCTTTAATCACCATCCTGAGACAAGGCTGAGTATAGCCCACAAAGATTTCCGCCACGCCACAACCCAAGGGGGGGCGCCAACCCGGACAGGAAGATCACGTCAGTGACACACCCCTCCTAGGGACGGCATGGAAGAGCACCAGTGACTGTAATAGGGTTAGAGGCAGAGAATCCCAGTGGAGAGAGGGGAACCTGCCAGGCAGAGACAGCAAGGGCGGTTCATTGCTCCAGTGCCTTTCCGAGTATCGTAACGGATATGGGTAAGCAGGATGAATGTAGAGCCCGCCCTGTTCTTTACAGACAGGCAAAGTAACCAGATGAGTTCTTTAGACCACGTAGAACCTCGCACATGACTGACACGAGAAAGGTGTATGCTGGCACCTGAGTTTCTTTTTCTTCGATCACAGCTAATTACAAAAAATACTCTGATCATAATTGTATCCAGAAAATTGCCCATATCCGTTACGATACCCGTTTTGTCCGATTACTCGGCACACCGCTATTACCTAGTATTTCCTAGCATGCCATGTTTTCAGGTTCTCACATAATGCCAACTAACACTGATGTAAACATGACTATAGATAATTTCCCCTCTCGCCTCTGTCTACACAGCAACCTATCACTTCCTTTTAGAGTCCCTAGCTTGGCCTTTATGATCAAATGTGATTTTGCTTGGCAGCGTAAGAACTCTGAACTGTCCTCCTGCTGTTGAACATCATACTAATGGAATAATAATAATAATCCCTCCCTCACCTCTCTGTGCCCTGTTCCATGTCATCTTGCCTCATAACAATCCATCCTCTCTGAGAGACTAAAGCATGTTTAGGATCACCTCTCCTTCTATGTTGTGAATTTGGGGACAGTTCAATGATGAGCGTTTTTGATAATGACATTTTTTGACGTGTGAGTGAAATGAACGGTTTTTCCAGTCCGATCAGGTGCTGTTCCTCGTCCTTCTATTCCTGGCCTACAGTGGTCACATCATTCAGATGGGCTAGTGTGGTACAGGACTTTTTGAGCAAGGCTCAACTCTGTAGTACAGTTTTTCGTAGTAAATGTCCGACTTAAAGTAACAGAATGACATTTTGTTTGTTTGATAAACCATAACGACTCCACATCACACATTCATTAATATCCCCCTCAAGGAATGCCTCACACCTGCCCCCCACCCGGCTCCTCGTCAGTAATGAAATCGGAAGTGACAGTGCATGGCCTGGCCATATCAGCTCTAATGATAAAGCGATTACAGTAATAAGTACCTACAAGATCAGACCAAACTAACGGGATAAAACTCAATGATATGTCATTAGATCAGATTACAGGGCAGACACTGGGGAAGCCCTGGCCCAGGGGGAGGAGGGTGCTGAGGGGGTGGGATAGAGACAGGCGTCCGGATAATTGTCTGTAAACGGAGGTCATGATTCTCCATATCTAATATCTACGCTCTGCTTTGAAATGGGGCTGGGTGTGGAGGATAATTATATCCACTTCCCGAAACGACACTTTCTTGGCCAGCAAACACGTGCCGACGATTCTCATCATCGTCGTATGTTTGACTTAGCGCAGCCTACTTTGAATACTTCAGGACTTGCATACACTGAGGATCTGTGAGTCTAACTCTGCCTCTCTCATCTTTCTTTCCCTTAGCTGTCCCTTCCTGTCGGTGCAGCTCACCCCAGCCATCCCAGTGATAGGGGGGGTGCTATTTGTCTTTGTGCTGGGGACTCTCTTCAGGACGAGCTTCAGTGACCCGGGGGTCCTGCCCCGAGCTACACCTGATGAGGCTGCAGACCTGGAGAGACAGATCGGTAAGAAGACTTCTATTAGTTCTATGTACTGTATTTATCCCTCCTTCTCAATCATCCCTGTCCACAAACACTCTCTCCTAGGGGTGTGAACATGAAAACGTTTAAACCAAATTGGGGTCTTTAACATACCTTAAGGGAAGATTTCGGCAGTTGCTGTATGGTTAGTGAGAAAGTCCATATTGCAAATGTACGGTCCCTTACTAGACGTCCGAAATCGTTTGTAAAATTCGCGGACATTGTCGGGCCGAGCGGCAGGGCCGGACCTACCGGGAAGTCATCAAATGAACTTTGTCGGACATTCGGTTTCCGTTTTACAAAAATAATACGATTTTGGTCATTTTTCCGCTGTTCCGGAAATTCCCACAAGAGGGCATAAGCAATCATATTGCTATTGGATAAAAAATCACGATTCACGACGGGGCCTTATCTCGAAAACTGAAAATATTTTGAAGCCGAAACTCGGTGAGCGTAGGTTTGGCATAATGGGCAGTTGGCCCTGAACAAGATGGCGTCTAGGCCTCAACGGTTTTTGAGTTATGGCCATTTATCTGGGATTAAAGGTCCAAAATGAAAATAGAGAAATTATTTTTCCACTTCACGTCAAAGTAAAGGAGCCTCCGGTGTCAATAAAAAAAGAACCAGCCATTTATCTATCGTCATTTAAGGGAAATCGTACAACGACAGATTGGTGATGTTCACGGATAGGTGTTTTTTTTTCAACGGTTACAGATCCAGTTGCAGGGTGTTCTTACGAATCTTTTTAAAGTGTGCTGCGGAGCTCTGCGAGATTTCTGTGATTTTCTATGATTTTCTGAAATAAAACACACTCACTAAACCCTCCGTAAATAACTCAGTTCTTAACGTAAAGACTTAAAACTCAGGATTCTGTAAAGGCAAATCCCAATCACGATATGAGTTTATTTATAGCTTCCTGTGCCAACCGGAAGTGCCTTAAATGGTGTCACAGTGGCAGTTTCCCAGGGTTAAAAAGGTCAGATCTTTTCAAAACTTCGTATGTGTGATTAGGCAACCCCCATAAACTGTAAGTCAGTCATTTCTCCCAACAGATGTCAAAGAAAAGCTCTCTCTCTCACACACACACACACATAAACACACACACAGCAAGGATGGAGTGACAAAGTGCGGTGCTTAAAGACACACAAAGCCTACAATGGCATTTCCATATTCTCTAGGCCGTGCCGAGTTCAACAAGATGCCCCGCTTGACCGTAGCTCGCTCGGTCTAAGCACAGCGACCATTAGAAAAGTAGGCCCAAAATGAAGGCTGGCCCTCAATGTCATTTGCTTTTGGGTGACAGTGAGAGAACTGTTAGGGTGAGAAGCACAATTCGACCGCAGGTACGTTCCTAAGGTCCTCCCGATCCGTGCAAGCCTAACCTTGACCATGTGGCATTAACCCTTAACAGTTAAAATAAGGTGTTTACATCAGTTTGCATTGACCTCTCTCCACATAGGAATACATTGCCTGCACCTCTAAATTCAACCTGAAGCCTATGTGGGTTATGAATGCCTAATGAACCTGTCTTCTATGACAGTCCATCAGACCACTATGAGGTCTACCTGTGTCGATTCTAAGCTTCCTGAAGCAACCGGAAGTGGTTGAAATCACCTTATCAGTGTTGACCCATACACTGCCTGCAGTTTGATAGACATAGTGTATTCAACCCTGTGTAGATCAGTCAATTCTTAACTTAAAGACTTAAAACTCAGGATTCTGTAGGTGGCTATGTCAATCAAGACGTGTTTACTTATATCTTCCTGTGCCAACCGGAAGTGCCTTTAATTGGGTCACACTGTCTGTTTTGAAGGGTTAAAAAAGGCACATATTTTTAAAACTTCATATGTGTGACTAGATAACCCTCATGAACTGTAAATCAGTCATTTCTCCCAGCATATGTCAAAGAAAAGCTCACACACACACACACACACAGCAAGGATGGAGTGAAAAAGTGCAGTGCTCAAAGACACAGAGAGCAGGCAATGGCATAAACATAATCTCTAGGCCGTGCCGAGTTCCAACGAGATATCCCACTTGACCGTAGCTCTCTCGGTCTAAGCGCAGCGACCATTAGAAAAGTAGGCCCAAAATGAAGCCTGCCCCACAACGTCATTTGCTTTTGGGTGACAGTGAGAGAACTGTTAGGGTGAGAAGCACAATTCGACCGCAGATACGTTCCTAAGGTCCTCCCGATCCGTGCAAGCCTAACCTTGACCATGTGGTATTAACCCTTAACAGTTAAAAGGTGTTTACATCAAACAGTTTGCATTGACCTCTCTCCCCATAGGAATACATTGCCTGCCCCTCTAAATTCAACCTGAAGCCTATGTGGGTTATGAATGCCTAATGAACCTGTCTTCTATGACAGTCCATCAGACCACTATGAGGTCTACCTGTGTCGATTCTAAGCTTCCTGGATCAACCGGAAGTGGTTAAAATCACCCTAAAAGTGTTTATCCATACCCTGCCTGCAGTTTGATAGACACAGTGCATTCAACCCTGTGTAAATCAGTCAATTCTTAACGTAAGGACTTAAAACTCAGGATTCTGTAAAAGCATACCCCAGTGAGGATGTGTGTTGACTTATATCTTCCTGTGCCAACCGGAAGTGCCATAATTGGTGTCTCTTGGGCTGTTTCGAGGGGTTAAAAAAGTCAGATCTTTCCAAAACTTCATATATGTGATTAGGCAACCCCCATGAACTGTAAATCAGTCATTTTTCCCATAAAATTTCAAAGGAAAACTAAATTACACACACACAGCTTGGAAGTAGGGACCCATTGGGGTGCGTAGAGACATACACTGCCTGCATTAGTTAACCTTGTTGGAACTTTTAAAGAACCGTCAGACCTAGAGTTCCGAAACTTTAGAATCCTGTTCTAGACCTCAGGTCGATAGTGCGTGGTGAGTTACGTGGCTCTAGATGGTTCTCGGACCGCGAAACAGCTTCGTACATTTGCAATGACTTCAATTCATTTTTGCATCACGAAAATGGCGACATTTAGAAATGTCCCAGAGTCGCAAGACTAGGTGCATTGCGACCGTCTCGGCCCATATAGACAGACCCCAACGTTTCTGTCCGATAGCTCATTCAAGGACCCCGTAGCAAGTCATGGAAAAAAGTGGATTTTCAGCACCAATTAGGGTTTTGCTCGGACACCAAATGACCGATCGAGCCGAAACTTGGGATTCGGGGTCGCCTCAGCTAGCTCTGAAGTATGTGATAGTTGGCTACTAAACGAGTTGGAAAAAGTGGGTTTAATGTCAGATTGTATCAGTTTGGTGTCAGAATGATATCTAATTGACTGATGGACAGTGACTTGCTGGTGACTCTTGTCCATTTGCAATATGTTTAAACAGTGAAGTACCATCACCAAAGTGACATTCTGAAATCAACCCTAACGAGCCAATGAGATGAACCAGAATCACTGCCCAGCCATCCCGAGTTCATCGGGCCAGTCAATTTCACATTCCTGCAGGATTTTTATAGCATGACAAATTCGTGATGGTACCTGCCCATTGAACCATATTGCAAATGCACAGTGACTTTGCAAAAGTGAGAAAACATAAAAAAATGGACATGATGAAATCAACACAACGAGTGATGGAAAGGTACAACTATCACTGCTCGGCCATCTTGTGTTCATCAGGCCAGTCAATTTTGCATTTTTGAGCATGTCAAATTTCATATGGTAAATGCCCATTGAACCATATTGCAAATGCACGTGCACTTGCAATATGATTGTATAGTGAAAAAACATCACCAAATGGACATGATGAAATCAACACAACGAGTGATGGAAAGGAACAACTATCACTGCCCGGCCATCCTGTGTTCTCATAGCGGGCATTAATATCAGAATGACCGGTAAATGCATTTACAACCATATTTTTATTTTTGGTTTACCAGGTGCCTATTTTCAATCACCAGTTGCACAACAATGCGTATCCATCAGCATATTTTAAACAGTCCATAAAGCACTCAGGACGGCCCCCATAGATAGAGGGCCGTAGTAGGGTACTCCCATAGCGGGCATGGACAATAGGAGTCCTGGTAAATGCATTTACAACCATATTTTTATTTTTGGGTTACCAGTTGCACAACAATGCACGTGCATTTGCAATATGATTCTATAGTGAAAAAACATCACCAAATGGACATGATGAAATCAACACAACGAGTGATGGAAAGGAACAACTATCACTGCCAGGCCATCCTGTGTTCATCAGGCCAGTCAATTTTGCATTCCTGCAGGATTTTTATAGCATGACAAAATCGTGATGTTACATGACCATTGAACCATATTGCAAATGCACAGTGACTTTGCAAAAGTGAGAAAACATAAACAAATGGACATGATGAAATCAACACAACGAGTGATGGAAAGGTACAACTATCACTGCTCGGCCATCCCGTGTTCATCAGGCCAGTCAATTTTGCATTTTTGAGCATGTCAAATTTCATATGGTAAATGCCCATTGAACCATATTGCAAATGCACTTGCAATATGATTCAACAGTGAAAAAACATCACAAAATGGACATGATGAAGTCAACACAACGAGCGTTGGAAGGGAGCAACTATCACTTCCAGGCCATCCTGTGTTCATCAGGCCAGTCAATTTTGCATTTCTGCAGGATTTTTGAGCATGTCAAATTTCTTATGGCATTTGGCCCCCAAAAAAAGTGACTTTTGACTTCCTATGAAATCATATTGTAAACGGACAAATCATATTCCTTATGCACAAGTAAAAAAAATAATGATAATAAAAACAACTAAAGTATGTTGATACAGTTCTTATACGTGTGTAATTGACACACAATTTGAAAGAATTTCGAAAAACGGTCCAGAAAGCACTTTTTTAAGGGTGTGTGAAGTTTTTTACAAAGTTGACATTTTTGACTTTTGACTTCCTATGAAATCATATTGAAAATGGACAAAACATATTACTTATGCGCATGTAAAAAAATAATAAATATATGATAATGAAATTGGACAAAAGTATATTCATACAGTTCTTACACGTGTAATTGACAAAAATTCGAAATAATTTTGAAAAACGGTCCAGAAAGCACTTAAGGGGTGATAAGTTTTTGACAAAAAAAAAATAATTTTTTCAAATTTTGCTTTTGGAGGTTGACTTGGGTTACATTTCCAATATGAAAAACCATGGTGGAGCGGATTCGCCACCTGTTGAATTTTTAAAGTGTTACAACTGGCAATTGCCATATGGCATTTGCAATACACTTTGCATGAATCAACGCTGAATTGGGTGGTATTGGACAATGTGTATATGGTTTGTCCGATGCCAATGACTTCCCATTCATTTTTGTCCAATACAGGGGGGTATTCCCTTACATTAAGAAAAATCCCTTACCTTTTTTTGTTGCTTCAGAAAGTAAACAGCATAGTGCCCTCAAATGCAACTCTGGACCTCGAAGCCAGTTCCACTGCATTTGATAATTTCCCCCCTCTAATCAGGGACTGATTTAGACCTGGGACACCAGGTGCTTGCAATTCATTGTTATCAGGTTGAACAGAAAACCAGCAGGCTCTGGACCTCGTAGGGTAAGAGTTGAATAGCCCTGGCATAGTGGGTCAATTTCAGCAACAGCTAAGAGCGTTGAAGCGTGAGACTAACTTCTCCTCTGTTTTAATGCCCTGGCTACCACACTGTAAACACACTCATGCACGTTCGCAGGTAATGTGAGAGCAAACTGTTGCATCTCGCTCATCTTTAAAGCCTAATCACTGATGGGCATTGTTGAGTGATTTTGCATCCATTGCTGTTGATTGAAGATGGATGGGCCGAGTGCACAGTTCTGATTCTGTATGCCATTAGGACCTACCTGCCTATAATGTGCCCCTCTCCTCTCTCTCCGTTCCTCGCTTTGAAAGATGCGAGTGTTTGTGTTGCCGGAAGTGTGGCAAACTAATCGGTCTCCTCCATCCTAAAAATACTGAATCTCAGGAGTCGATTCTTAGGGGAATCCAATTTTGACACTCAGAAATGGGAGTCGACATCGTGAGTCGATGTGCAAGGAGTTGAGGAATCCGTTATTTTGGAGTCAACCCTACACTACTACATCATCGTCATTAGCAGTTGAAAAAATGGCAGAGAAAGGCAAGCGACAGCAGCAAAGTCCTGTATGGCAATACTTTTAGAAGTAAAACAGGAAATGCAAACATTGCGAGGTACAGTAAATTAAGGTACAGTAATGGTAGTACAGGTGCAATGATTATTAACCATCGGAAATGGACTCACCTTGAGACGCAAATGTGGAATTTTCTGAATGTTTTAACAGAACCAATTTGTTTTCTATTCGTCATGTCCCTACTCAATCCCACACCTGTCTCACACACATCCCTCTTTTCCGCTCCTCCTTTCCCTGTCTCCCTCCATCTCATGTCCTCACCATATCTTTCCCTGTCTCCCTCCATCTCATGTCCTCACCATATCTTTCCCTGTCTCCCTCCATCTCATGTCCTCACCATATCTTTCCCTGTCTCCCTCCATCTCATGTCCTCACCATATCTTTCCCTGTCTCCCTCCATCTCATGTCCTCACCATATCTTTCCCTGTCTCCCTCCATCTCATGTCCTCACCATATCTTTCCCTGTCTCCCTCCATCTCATGTCCTCACCATATCTTTCCCTGTCTCCCTCCATCTCATGTCCTCACCATATCTTTCCCTGTCTCCCTCCATCTCATGTCCTCACCATATCTTTCCCTGTCTCCCTCCATCTCATGTCCTCACCATATCTTTCCCTGTCTCCCTCCATCTCATGTCCTCACCATATCTTTCCCTGTCTCCCTCCATCTCATGTCCTCACCATATCTTTCCCTGTCTCCCTCCATCTCATGTCCTCACCATATCTTTCCCTGTCTCTCTCCCCTTCCCTCTCTCCCTGACCTCCACCTGCTATGCCTAGACCAGTGGTCATATTGTTAGCTTTGATTGATGCCTCTCCCCCTCGGGCGGTGGTGTGCCAGTTGTCCCCTGGCAGGTCAAAGGTCATCTAGTCTCATTATGGAGCAAACTTCTGACATTCTTTTCTGCTGCTGTGGGCGGAGCCAGGAAGAACTCTCCTACTCCTCTGACATCTCCAGAGTCACAACTGTGTGAGAGAGAGAACTGAGAGCAAACACTGTCAAACCTAGCTTTGCTCTCCTCGGTCTCCTGTAAGCCTCTCGAGAAGAGCCTAAACCAGAAGAGCCGTTCTGAGCTCCTCTGTGGAATGAAGCTTTGCTTAGCTATAGAAGCTGCCAAGTCTGGCGCTTCCCTGGATGATGCTGATGATGAAATATAGAAATGTTATTGTAGGTTGGTGTTTGTTCAAGTGTCTCTCTGTCTGGCGGGCAATCCGTTTCTCTCCTCTTTCATTGAGACCTCACGTTTGATATGAGACGTGATCAACTTTAAGACCAATAAATACATTTGGAAGTATAGGCCTATATCGTTTCTCTCACTTTTCTCTCACTCATGTTAAGCAGCTTTTGGTGAAACCTAGCTACTGTACTTTCCCACTGAATCTCTTATATGATAATCTATATACATTAACTCCTTCGAGATACTGAGTGTACAAAACATTAAGATCAGCTGCTCTTTCCATTAGACTGACAAGGTGAAATCTATGATCCCTTATTGATGTCACTTGTTAAATACACTTCATCTATCTACTTCAGTCAGTGTAGATGAAGGGGAGGACACCGGTTAAAGTAGGATTTTGAAACCTTGAAACAATTGTGACATGGATTGTGTATGTGTGCCATTCAGAATGTGACAAAATATTTAAGTGTCTTTCGAATTGGTTATGGTAGTAGGTGCCAGGCGCACCGGTTTGTGTCAAGAACTGCAATGTCTGTGGGTTTTTAAGAACAGTTGAAAACTGTTTGCTGTGTCTATCAAGGATGGACATCCAAAGGACATCCATCCAACTTGACACAACTATAGGAAGCATTGGAGTCAACATATGCCAGCATCCCTGTGCAATGCTTTCAACACCTTGTAGAGTCCATGCCCCAATGAATTGAGGCTGTTCTGAGGGAGAAAGGGTGTGCCACTCAAGATTAGGAAGGTGTTGTTAATGTTTTGTACACACACTGTATTATGCTCTTATCTGTGTCAGGAGTCTGAATCAGGAGTTGTTCTTCAGGCCCTCATTAAACAAACAGCAGAGTGGTGTTTTCATTCATCTTGTTTGTAGACTTAAGCTTTGGGAGGGAGCGGAGGCATGGTAGCATAGAAAGAACTCGAAGCTTTGGGAGGGAGCAGAGGCATGGTAGCACAGAAAGGACTCAAAGCTTTGGGAGGGAGCAGAGGCATGGTAGCACAGAAAGGACTCGAAGCTTTGGGAGGGAGCGGTAGCATGGTAGCACAGAAAGGACTCAAAGCTTTGGGAGGGAGTGGAGGCATGGTAGCACAGAAAGGACTCGAAGCTTTGGGAGGGAGCGGTAGCATGGTAGCACAGAAAGGACTCAAAGCTTTGGGAGGGAGTGGAGGCATGGTAGCACAGAAAGGACTCAAAGCTTCGAGAGGGAGTGGAGGCATGGTAGCACAGAAAGAACTCTAAGCTTTGGGAGGGAGCGGGGGCATGGTAGCACAGAAAGGACTCGAAGCTTTGGGAGGGAGCGGAGGCATGGTAGCACTCGCTCTGCCCCCCCCTCGGTTAATGTCAACGTGTGTGGCATCAGAGAATGCACTCTGAATGAACTCTGCCCTGCATCTGCTGTGGGAACTTGAGCCCATTACACCTCTTCAAAACTACATCTCTCATGTTCTTACAGTGCAGTAGCTCTGTAGTCCATCCCAGGAGCACCTACCACTACCATGCCCATGTTTGTCATTGTCAGCGTCCAAACAAATTGCCTCTTGCCCAGGTCCAATGGTATATCTGTAGTGGTGTACCAAGCATTGATTTGCTGCTACCTAGATCCAGCCAGAACTGTATATTTACCTCTTCTTAATAGAAACCTCTGGATCCAGCTATTGCACAATGATGATTTTAGGAGCATGTTGGGGCACACATCCAGGCCAAGTACAGAGCATTCCTCCAGTTTGTAAAAGCTGCAGTCCTGACTAATGCTACCCATACAACCACCTCAGGCTATAGCTCTTTTTTCAGGAATCCCAGGTTCAACCCACTGGACAGAAAAAGATCCCTGGTTGTTCTGATAGTGAGGAGAGAGGAAAAAGCCATGTTAAAGGTCCAATCAGCTATTTAAACAAAGCACACTCACTGCCAGTGTTTTGGTAAAGACCTGAAGAATGGGCCTGGAGAAATGTAATCATTCTCAAATTCATAAGCTGCTATGGATGCAAGGACTGACCATCAATGATATCAAAATGATAGCTTTAATCATGTTTTGAGGCTTTTCAGTTTTTAACATTTACTTTGTTTACGAATATTGGAGTAAAACAATCTTATGTTTTGGGTTTTGATGGGGTAGGACAGTTCAACTAAGATCATGAAGCATTTATAAGTTTATATTATTGAGTAAATATAATGAATTTACAAGTCCAGAAAGGGATGTAGCAACTGCTGATTGACCCTTTTAAATGCTGATTCTCTGCCCCCCCCCCAACCATTGCCCACTGTAATGCTCTATTCATGGTGTGGCTGGATGATATGCATTAGAGCAAATCTGTTAGCACTTACCCTGATCCAGCTCCTACAAGGTGTTGGCATCCTCTGCTCTGGACACTCACTCACTGTTTCTTTGTTTTATCTCTGTCTTCACTCCATCTTCACATTCCTGGATCCATCTTTCCCCTCTTTCTCATTCTTTCATTATATTGCATTAATCTCTCTGGCCCGCTCTCGGTCACCAACTTTTCCATCTCCCTTTCCATCAAACACACACGTACGTCAGGGCTCATTCCTCACATTTCCAGACTGTATTTCTCAGGCTGACTGTTGTACTGATCCCATTCCTCCTCAGAACAGCCCAGACAGCCATGCTCTCCTCTAGTAGTGCAGCATCCTTATATAACTACACACACACACACACACACACACACACACACACACACACACACACACACACACACACACACACACACACACACACACACACACACACACACACACACACACACACACACACACACACACACACACACACACACACACACACACACACACACACACACACACACACACACACACACACACACTAACAGCAAGTCTCTAAGGAGAAGACTGGCCTTGTCTGCAGAGGAGTAAGCCTTGTTTTCTCTTATTAGTGGTGCTCTGTGTGCTTCACAGCATTAGGAGAATGTGTGAGTATGCAGTGTTGACATAACATGGTTTGTTGACTGATCTTCTTCGCTGGATTGATTAGCATTCCACAGCCCACTCTGCTGCTGGTATGAAATAGTTGCTTCCTTTACAGCGTATGGTGTCATGAAGCTGATGATGGGTTTTAACTGTCAGTGTTAACAGAGTTGTAACTGTGCCGACACAGACTAGAAACTCACTGGCAACTCGGCTTCCTGTCATCATCTCCCTGCCTGCCTGGGTTAATATGTTGTGGGAAAATACCAGTGTCTGGCAGCCCGTCTGTAAATGGGCTGATAGAGCCACCACTTCAACTCAAATGTCTGTGTTTTTATTTTTACAAGCCCACATTGTCTAGCAGTGTTTATGTTTGAAACAGACTCCTGGGCCTATGAGAGATGAGAGAACATAGTATCTCATCCAAAAGTATTTATTGTTAACTGTATTTTGCTTCTGTTTCTTGGTTGTTTTTAATTAGTTTGATTCCATTTGAAAGACAGTGTTGAAGGTAACGAGCCGTGGGTTCACAGGACCAGGTCTGATGTTTGGTGAGTGAATGACGAAATATAAGCACATTGATTCTTCTGGAATAGTGGAGGGACTGGGTCACAGAGGGAGAGAGATATAGCCCCCTAGACACCACTACGAGAACATAACCAACAAAAATGGGTCACATCTCCTGCAATTCTCACAGATTACTGCACCTGTACATAGCCCACCTATAATTTAGCCCAAACAACTACCTCTTTCCCTACTTTATTTATTTTGCTCCTTTGCACCCCATTATTTTTATTTCTACTTTGCACATTCTTCCACTGCAAATCTACCATTCCAGTGTTTTACTTGCTATATTGTATTTACTTTGCCACCATGGCCTTTTTTTTCCATTACTTCCCTTATCTCACCTCATTTGCTCACATCGTATATAGACTTGTTTATACTGTATTATTGACTATGTTTGTTTTACTCCATGTGTAACTCTGTCGTTGTATGTGTCAAACTGCTTTGCTTTATCTTGGCCAGGTCGCAATTGTAAATGAGAACTTGTTCTCAACTTGCCTACCTGGTTAAATAAAGGTGAAATAAAATTTAAATAAAAAACATGCTGGGTATGTACATAGTCCATGGTAGGCTTTGAGGGGACTCCTACTATAGGTACACCTATAGATCATCCCTTGGCAGTAGTAGGCCTTACTGTAGACTACTTTATTACTGACCGAAACCCAGTCTGAGTGTTCAGTCAGCCCACTGACACCCCTATCAGATCACAGCAAAATCTACACTACCGTAGAGAAGTTAAAAGGCTAATTGATCATTAGAAAACCATTTTGCAGTTATGCTAGCACAGCTGAAAACTGTTTTTCTGATTTTAAAAAAGCAATAAAACTGTCCGCCTTTAGACTAGTTGAGTATCTGGACCATCAGCATTTGTGGGTTTGATTACAGGCTCAAAATGTCCAGAATCAAAGTACTTTCTTCTGTAACTCGTCAGTCTATTCTTGTTCTGAGAAATGAAGGCTATTCCATGTGAGAAATTGCCAAGAAACTGAAGATCTCATACAACACTGTGGACTCCACCGAAAAGCGCAAATCGGCCCTAACCAGAATAGAAAGAGGAGTGGAAGGCCCCGGTGCACAACTGAGCAAGAGGACACGTACATTAGAGTGTCTAGTTAGAGAAACAGACACCTGACAAGTCCTCAACTGGCAGCTTCATTAAATGTTACGCAAAACACCAGTCTCAACATCAACAGGGAAGAGGTGACTTTGGGATGCTATCCTTCTAAGCAGAGTTCCTCTGTCCAGTGTCTGTGTTCTTTTGCCCATCTTAATATTTTATTTTTATTGGCCAGTCAATATGGCTTTTTCTTTGCAACTCTGCCTAGAAGGCCAGCATCCTGGAGTCGCCTCTTCACTGTTATCTCAAGTTGAGGGAGCGTTGGCAAGCTGACCTCAGCAATGTCCACCAGAACTGTTGACTGAGAATTTAGTGATTATTTCTCTACCATAAGCCGCCTTCAACGTTGTTTTAGAAACATTTTCAGTACGTCCAACCGGCCTCACTACCGCAGACCATGTGTATGGCTTTGTGTGGGCGGACCTCCACATCCGGCTTCTTCACCTGCTGGATCATGAAAGACCAGCCATCTGGACAGCTGATGAAACTGTGTTTGCACGACCAAAGATCATGGGAAGCTCATCTGCGTGTTCATCATCCTCACCAGGGTCTTGACCTGACAGCAGTTTGGTGTCCTGACCAACTTCAATGGGAAAATGTTCACCTTCGATGGCCACTGGCATGCGGCAGAAGTGTGCTCTTCACGGATGAATCCCGGTTTCAACTGTACCGGGCATATGGCAGACGTGGGCGAGTGGATTACTGATGTCACAGTGCCCCATGGTGATGGAGTTATGGTATGGGCAGGCAATAGCTATGGAGAATGAACACAATTGCATTTTATCGATGGCAGTTTGAATGCACAGAGAACATGATGAGACCCTGAGGCCCATTGTTGTGCCATTCCTCCACCGCCATCACCTCATGTTTTAGCATGATAATGCACGGTCACAAGGATCTGTACACAATTCCTGGAAGCTGAAAAATGTATGTTCTTCCATGGCCTGCATACTCAGACATATCAGTCATTGAGCATGTTTTGAGAAGCTCTGGATCGACGTAGACAATAGCATGTTCCAGTTTCCGCCAATATCCAACAACTTTGCACAGCCATTGAAGAGGAGTGGGACACCATTCCACAGGCCACAATCACCATTTGAATTGGTGGTAGAATGAGTTGGGATTATGCCGGTTCATTGTTTAGCTACATGTCTAAACAAAAGACACCATTTCACTATACCGTTTACATATTTTTGTATCCTGTGCATGTGACAAATACACTGTCTTTACCAGAGAGGGTAATGTGAAGAACATGACTTTCACCAATGTCAGATTAGGATATAGGCCACAGACTAGATTTTTTATTTAGAGTTTTTCCTTATTTTAGGCTACTACATTTATCACTTTTAGTCTTGAAGTCTTTGGTTCTTTACAGCACTACTTTCTCTGTTTAGCACATGGCCTCCGTGAATCCTTAAAGAGATGGGTGGGGCTAAGACTTAAGAGGGTGTGAACGATACTGAATTGGTGTAGACAAAGAGAAGCTCTCCAGTAGGCGTACCAAAATATTCAAGGGCCATTTTGTCAAAAGTGGGGTTACAAGTTGATCAACTTTCAAAGCTGAATTACTTTCCCATTGTTCCTCAAGTGTAGTGTATGATATGCCACTTTCTAGCTCGGAGTCTCTACTTTTGTCCAATGTAAAATAAAAATAAAAGCTTTTCAAATTTTGCTACATAGGAGCGAGTCCAGGTTGTGGGTCACGTATCAATGAATTGGCGCGGGGCACTAGAACAGTGTGCAGCACCCGCCCTCACCCTACTGGACTCAGAAATCAAATGTCTACTGTTTGCAGAACATCTGGTGCTTAGCACTTAGATCTTCTGCACAGATTCTGTCAGACCTGGCCTTGACAGTGAATCTCAGTAAGACAAAAATAAAGGTCCAAAAAAGGTCCAGTCACCAGGACCAGAATTACAAATTCCATCTAGACACCATTGTCCTAGAGCACTTGAAAACTGTACGTACCTTGGCCTAACATAAATCAATCAAATGTATTTATAAAGCCCTTTTTACATCAGCAGATGTTACAAAGTTATATACAGAATCCCAGCCTAAAACACTAAACAGCAAGCAATGCAGATGTAGAAGCACGGTGGAAAAACACAGGTAACTTCCACAAGGCTGTGAATCATCTGAGACAAGGCAAGAAGGGCCTTCTATGCCATCAAAAGGGAACATAAAACTCAACATCACAATTAGGATCTGGCTAAATATAATTCAGTCAGAACCCTCTATGGTTGTGAGTTCTGGGGTCCACTCACTAACCAAGAATTCACAAAATGGAATAAACATCCAATTGAGACTCTGCATGCAGAAATATACTTAGCGTACAACGCAAAATCTCAAACAATGCATACAGAGCAGAATTAGGACCATGCCCACTAGTTATCAACAATCCAGAAAAGAGCAGTTCAATTGTACAACCTCCTAGAGGAAGTGATGCCACCACAAAGCCCACAAAGCAAGCACCCTTCATGGTGTGAGAGGAGGAAGGAATTTAGCTTATAGTTTCTGCATGCTGTGTTCCACTTTGTTTATGCTACAGCTCTGTGGTCAGTCGCAATTTGCAGACAAAAACACAACAAAGAAAGAAAGAAAGAAGGACAGATAGTGGGTGCTTGGAAAGAGGGAGAGAGTGGAGGGACAGGAGGGGAGTGTGAGGGCTCCCTGTGTCCGTGTGAAGGGTGTCCTGCGGTGGCGAGCTGATAGGCGATAGAGGGTGATGTGATTATCAGGTCCCTGAAGTGCGATCTATCACACATTACACTCTGCTCTGTCAAGAACCATACACACCCTCCACAGGGGAACAGCAATGCTGGGAGACAGGCTGTCTGCAGTCTCTCACTCATTCTCTCTCGCTCACTCGCTCACTCACTCACACACACTCTCACACACACACACACACACACACACACACACACACACACACACACACACACACACACACACACACACACACACACACACACACACACACACACACACACACACACACACACACACACACACACACACACACACACACACACACACACACACACACACACACACACACACACACACACACTGTGTGTATCCACTGGGCTATTGAATTTGAGCCGGGGGTGAAAGCAAAATTAAAAAGTTGAAATAGAATAAGAGGAAAACTAAATGTGATCAGTTTAACCTGTTCAAGGTAATGTGATAGAAACTAGAGGGCGACCGACTAATCGGAACGGCCAATTTAATTAGGGCCAATTTCAAGTTTTCATAACAATCGGTAATTGTCATTTTTGGACACCGATTATGGCCGATTACATTGCACTCCACGAGGAGACTGCGTGGCAGGCTGAGTACCTGTTATGCGAGTGCAACAAGGAGCCAAGGCAAGGTGCTAGGTAGCATTAAACTTATCTTATCTTAACATAAACTAGTAATGTAGTTAACTAGTGATTATCTAGCTTGTCTTGTGTTGCATTTAATCAATGAGGTGCCTGTTAATTTATCATTGAATCACAGCCTACTTCGCCAAACGGGTGATTTAACAAGCGCATTCGTGAAAGAAGCACTGTGGTTGCACCAATGTGTACCTAACCATAAACATCAACTCCTTTCTTAAAATCAATACACAAGTATATATTTTTAAACCTGCATATTTAGTTAATATTGCCTGCTAAAATGAATTTCTTAACTAGGGAAATTGTGTCACTTGCGCTCTGTGCAACAGAGTCATGGTATATGCAGCAGTTTGGGCCACCTGGCTCATTGCGAACTGTGTGAAGACCATTTCTTCCTAACAAAGACAGCCAACTTCACCAAACGGGGGATGATTTAACAAAAGCTCATTTGCGAAAAAAGCACAATTGTTGCACGAATGTACCTAACCATAAACATCAATGCCTTTCTTAAAATCAATACACAGAAGTATATATTTTTAAACCTGCATATTTAGTTAAAAGCAATTGTTAGCAGGCGATATTAACTAGGCAAATTGTGTCACTTCTCTTGCGTTCATTATGACATTACATTGAAGGTTGTGCAATGTAACAGCAATATTTAGGCTTATAGATGCCACCTGTTAGATAAAATGTAGGACGGTTCTGAATTTCACTGAAAGAATAAGCGTTTTGTTTTCGAAATTATAGTTTCTGGATCTGTCCATATTAATGATCGAAGGCTCGTATTTTTGTGTGTTATTATATTAGATTGAAGTCTATGATTTGAAAGAGCAGTCTGACTGAGCGGTGGTAGGCAGCAGCAGGCTTGTAAGCATTCAATCAAACAGCACTTTAGTGCGTTATGCCAGCAGCTCTTCGCTGTGCTTCAAGCATTGCGCTGTTTATGACTTCAAGCCTATCAACTCCTGAGATTAGGCTGGCAATACTAAAGTACCTATTAGAACATCCAATAGTGAAAGGTATATGAAATACAAATGGTATAGAGAGAAATAGTCCAATAATAACTACAACCTAACACTTCTTACCTGGGGATATTGAAGACTCATGTTAAAAGGAACCACCAGCTTTCATATGTTCTCATGTTCTGAGCAAGGAACTTCAACTTTAGCTTTCTTACATGGACCATATTGCACTTTTACTTTCTTCTCCAACACTGTTTTTGCATTATTTAAACCAAATTGAACATTTTCTTAATTTATTTGAGACTAAATTGATTTTATTGATGTATTATATTAAGTTAAAATAAGTGTTCATTGTTCATTCAGTATTGTTGTAATTGTCATTACAAATATATATAAATAAAAATTGTCCGATTTTAATAGGTATCAGCCTTTCTTTGGTCCGGCGTTAAAAATCATAATCATAAACATCCATGTATTTAATTTATTTAACCATGCCAGTAAGTTAAGAATCAGTCCTCAATAGCAATATAAAGAAACGAGGAAACAAGCATGATAAATACACTAAACAAAACTATAAATGCAACATTCAAACATTTTACTGAGTTACAGTTCATATATGGAAATCAGTTGATTTAAATAGATTATTTAGCTCTAATCTATGGATTGCCCATGACAGATATGCATCTGTTAGTCACAGAAAAATATGCATCTCTTGGTCACCTTAAAAAAAAAAAAAAACAAGGTAGGGGCTTGGATCAGAAAACCAGTGGTGTAACTACCTCATGCATCACGGCACATCTCCTTCGCATAGAGTTGATCAGGCTGTTGATTGTGGCCTGTGGGATGTTGTTCCACTCTTCAATGGCTGTGCGAAATTGCTGGACATTGGTGGGAACTAGAACACGCTATCATACACGTCGACCCAGAGCATCCCACACATGCTCAATGGGTGACCTGCCGGGTGAGTATGCAGGCCATGGAAGAACTGGGACATGGTCAGCTTCCAGAAATTGTGTACAGATCCTTACGACATGGGGCAGTGCATTATCATGCTGAAACATGAGGTGATGGACGTGGAGGCATTTTTTAATTTATTTTTTATTTCACCTTTATTTAACCAGGTAGGCTAGTTGAGAACAAGTTCTCATTTGCAACCACGACCTGGCCAAGATAAAGCATAGCAGTGTGAACAGACAACACAGAGTTACACATGGAGTAAACAATTAACAAGTCAATAACACAGTAGAGAAAAAAAAGGGGAGTCTATATACATTGTGTGCAAAAGGCATGAGGAGGTAGGCGAATAATTACAATTTTGCAGATTAACACTGGAGTGATAAATGATCAGATGGTAATGTACAGGTAGAGATATTGGTGTGCAAAAGAGCAGAAAAGTAAATAAATAAAAACAGTATGGGGATGAGGTAGGTAAAAATGGGTGGGCTATTTGCTGATAGACTATGTACAGCTGCAGCGATCGGTTAGCTGCTCAGATTGCAGATGTTTGAAGTTGGTGAGGAAGATAAGTCTCCAACTTCAGAGATTTTTGCAATTCGTTCCAGTCACAGGCAGCAGAGAACTGGAACGAAAGGCGGCCAAATGAGGTGTTGGCTTTAGGGATGATCAGTGAGATACACCTGCTGGAGCGCGTGCTACGTATGGGTGTTGCCATCGTGACCAGTGAACTGCGATAAGGCGGTGCTTTACCTAGCATGGACTTGTAGATGACCTTGAGCCAGTGGGTCTGGCGACGAATATGTAGCGAGGGCCAGCCGACTAGAGCATACAAGTCGCAGTGGTGGGTGGTATAAGGTGCTTTAGTGACAAAACGGATGGCACTGTGATAAACTGCATCCAGTTTGCTGAGTAGTGTTGGAAGCAATTTTGTAGATGACATCGCCGAAGTCGAGGATCGGTAGGATAGTCAGTTTTACTAGGGTAAGTTTGGCGGCGTGAGTGAAGGAGGATTTGTTGCGGAATAGAAAGCCGACTCTTGATTTGATTTTCGATTGGAGATGTTTGATATGAGTCTGGAAGGAGAGTTTACAGTCTAGCCAGACACCTAGGTACTTATAGATGTCCACATATGCAAGGTCGGAACCATCCAGGGTGGTGATGTTGGTCATGGCACGACAATGGGCCTCAGGATCTCGTCAGGTTATCTCTGTGCATTCAGATTGCCATCAATAAAATGCAATTGTGTTCATTGTCCGTAGCTATTGCCTGCCCATACCATAACCTCACCTCCACCATGGGGCACTCTGTTCGCATTGTTGTCATCAGCAAACCACTCGTCCACACAATGTCTGCTTAATGCCCGGTACAGCTGAAACTGGGATTCATCCGTGAAGAACTTACTTCTCCCGCATGCCAGTGGCCATCGAAGGTGAACATTTTCCCACTGCATTTGGTTACGACAAGACCCTGGTGAGGACGATGAACACACAGATGAGCTTCCTAGATGATGTTTGGTTGTGCAAACCCACAGTTTCATCAGCTGTCTGGGTGGCTGGTCTTTCATGATCCCGCAGGATAAGAGGTCCTGGGCTGGCGTGGTTACACGTGGTATGCGGTTGCGTGGCATGTTGGACAAGCTGCCAAATTCTCTAAAGCGACGGAGGCAGGTTATGGTTGAAAAATTAACATTGAATTCTCTGTGAATAGCGCTGACTGCAGACATTTCTGAAGTCAGCATGCCAATTGCACACTCCCTCATCTTGAGACATCAATGGCATGTTGTGACAAAACTGTACATTTTTGTGGCCTTTTATTGTTCCCAACACACGGTGCACCTGTGTAATGACCATGCTGTTTAATCAGCTTCTTGATATGCCACACCTGTCAGGTGGATGGTCTATCTTGGCAAAGGAGAAATGCTGACTATCAGGAATGTGAAGAGATTTGTGCACAACATTTGAGAGAAAGCTGTTGGAACTGTTGGCCGAGGTTGGAGTAGCCAGGTGGAAGGCATGGCCAGCCGTTGAGAAATGCTTGTTGAAGTTTCCGATTATCTTGGATTTATCAGTGGTGACCTTGTTACCTAGCCTCAGTGCAGTGGGCAGCTGGGAGGACGTGCTCTTGTTCTCCATGGACTTCAGTGTCCCAGAACTTTTTGGAGTTAGAGCTACGGGATGCAAATTTCTCCTTGAAAAAGCTGGCCTTTGCTTTCCTGACTGACTGCGTGTATTGGTTCCTGACTTCCCTGAACAGTTGCATATCGCGGGGACTATTTGATGCTATTGCAGTTCGCAACAGGATGTTTTTGTGCTGGTCGAGGGCAGTCAGGTCTGGAGTGAACCAAGGGCTATAGTTCTGCATTTTTTTGAACGGAGCATGCTTATCTAAGATGGTGAGGATGTTACTTTTAAAGAATGACCAGGCATCCTCAACTGACGGGATGAGGTCAATATCCTTCCAGGATACCCGGGCCAGGTCAATTAGAAAGGCCTGCTCACAGAAGTGTTTTAGCGAGCGTTTGACAGTGATGAGGGGTGGTCGTTTGACTGCGGACCCGTAGCGGATACAGGCAATGAGGCAGTGATCGCTGAGATCCTGATTGAAGACAGCGGAGGTGTATTTGGAGGGCCAGTTGGTCAGGATAACGTCTGAGGGTGCCCTTGTTTACAGATTTAGGGTTGTACCTGGTGGGTTGCTTGATGATTTGTGAGAGATTGAGGGCATCTAGCTTACCGTAATTGCTGGACTATTAAGCGCACCCGACTATAAACCACACCCACTGAATTATTAAAAAATATGTATTTTGTAAATAAATAAGCTGCACATGTCTATAAGCCGCAGGTGCCTACCGGTACATTGAAACAAATGAACTTTACACAGCCTTTAAACAAAACACGGCTTGTAACAAAAATAAATAGGCTTTAACGAAACATGGCTTGTAACAAAAATAAATAGGCTTTAACGAAACACGGCTTGTAACAAAAATAAATAGGCTTTAACGAAACACGGCTTGTAACAAAAATAAATAGGCTTTAACAGAACACGGCTTGTAACAAAAATTAAACAGTAGCCTACCAGTAAAGTAATTGGTCACTATCTTCCTCCTCCTGTGCACTGAAACCACTGAAGTCATCTCCTTCGGTGTCGGAGTTGAATAGCCTCAGAATTGCTTCATCCGATGTTGGATCGTTTTCATTGTCGCTCTCGTCACTTTCATCCGGAGGCAAATACCCCGCTGAGCTCATGCTGCCCCTTCAACACGCAGCAGTCCAGCCTTTCGAAACCCGTTGATGATAGTGGATTTTTTGACAATGTTCCACGCTGTCAGGACCCACTGGCAGACTTGACCATAAGTTGCTCTTCGCATGCGGCCCGTTTTAGTGAAGGATTTCTCCCCACGTGTCATCCAAGCCTCCCACTGAACACGGAGCGCCACCTTAAATGCACGATTTACACTGATGTCAAGTGGCTGCAAATACTTTGGGCCATTTGCTTTTCTTCCCTCTGAAAGGTTTGTTGTCTTTTTGCACTGAGTCAGTTCCTCACGCTGCTGTTTCAAAGTCTTATAATCGACTCATTAAGGCCAAGCTCCCATGCAGCAGCTCTATTTCCTTTTCCAACAGCCAGATCGATCACCTTCAACTTGAAAGCTGCATCATATGCATTTCTCCGTGTATTTGCCATGATGAGGGTGACAAAATTACTACCGCAATCAGAATGATGGGAAGTTTGAGCGCGCTCGATTTACATCACATTATGTGACGGTGCTCAGTTTTTTGGCGGCATGAATCTTGTGAAAGCGGGAAAAAAACATAAATTAGCCGCATCATTGTAAAAACCGCGAGGTTCAAAGTGTGGGAATAAAGTAGCGGCTTATAGTCTGGAAATTACGGTAGATTGTAGGACTGCCGGGGTGTTAAGCACATCCCAGTTTAGGTCACCTAACAGAACAAACTCTGAAGCTAGATGGGGGCGATCAATTCACAAATGGTGTCCAGGGCACAGCTGGGAGCTGAGGGGGGTCGGTAGCAGGTGGCAACAGTGAGAGACTTATTTCTGGAGAGAGTAATTTTTAAAATTAGTAGTTCGAACTGTTTGGGTATGGACCTGGAAAGTATAAGATTACTTTGCAGGCTATCTCTGCAGTAGACTGCAACTCCGCCCCCTTTGGCAGTTCTATCTTGACGGAAAATGTTATAGTTTGGTATGGGAATCTCAGAATTTTTGGTGGCCTTCCAAAGCCAGGATTCAGACACGGCAAGGACATCAGGGTTGGCAGAGTGTGCTAAAGCAGTGAGTAAAACAAACTTAGGGAGGAGGCTTCTGATGTTGACATGCATGAAACCAAGGCTTTTTCGATCACAGAAGTCAACAAATGAGGGTGCCTGGGGACATGCAGGGCCTGGGTTTACCTCCAATCACCCCGGAACAAAGGAGGAGTAGAATGAGGGTGCGGCTAAAGGCACTCAAAACTGGTCGCCTAGAGCGTTGGGGACAAAGAATAAAAGGAGCAGATTTCTGGGCATGGTTGAATATATTCAGGGCATAATGTGCAGACAGGGGTATGGTGGGGTGTGGGCACAGCGGAAGTAAGCCCAGGCACTGGGTGATGATAAGAGAGGTTGTATCTCTGGACATGTTGGTTGTAAATGGGTGAGGTCACCACATGTGGGGAGGTGGTACAAAGGAATTATCAGAGGTATGAAGAGTGAAACTAGGGGCTCCATTGTAAACTAAAACAATGATAACTAACCTGAACAACAGTATACAAGGCATATTGATATTTGAGACATACAGCGAGGCATAAAGTAATCGCAGGTCTTGATTGGGAGAGCTTGCTAAAACAACAGGTGAGACAACAACAGCTAATCAGCTAGCACAACAACAGCAGGTAAAATGGCGATGACTAGGCAGAGAGGGTCGGATTAACTACACACAGAGCCTGAGTTTGCGGCTGGGGCCGACAGATAAAACATAAACAAACAGAATGGCTTCCCGTATTAATGGACAGTCCAGCAGGCATCAGCGACGTAGCCAAGTGATCAAGTGCTTGTCTTACATTGTTCAGCTTATGTTATCAGAGCGTGTGCTGTGAGCTCTTCACATGGTGAAGTAATGTTTGACCGCAACTGAACTGCTGTTTCCTTTATTCCCAGCACCCTCATTAATAAGTAATGCTGTTGTCTTCTATTCAAAGTGGTACAGGGCTCAAGTTCACCTCTGGTATTGATCTGTTGTGAAACTACATATTGAATGGGACAGGACAAGGTGCCTCTTCAATGTTTCCCTATGTCTGGGATGCAGTGTTTGTCCAATTATAGGAAGTGTTGTTTTCAGTCCTGCTTGGTCCTGTCCTCAACTTTCTCTTGGGGAAAGGGCTCAGTGGATAAAGCCTGCTGTGTAAGTCAATGAGCACCTGTCCCTGCTCTGAGGAATAGTATATCGATCACCACTGTTGTTACTACAGCTCGTCTTTCCATGCATCATGTCTGTCTGTCTGTCTGCCATATTTAGCAGTGCAGGCCCTGGTCAGACGTGGCATTGCTGCAGAGACTGAGAGACTGGCATCCTCCAGGAACCGGTTTCATTACCGGAACCAGGCAGGATATGTCTCTTCTGCTGTGCGTGCCAGAGACCTAACGATAGGCTAGCCAGTAAATGTCAGAGGATGTTTCTAAAGCCACTGGCCATGCTAAACTCCTGCTCATATCCCAGTGTGTGTATGATGGAGAGGAATATAATGAGGATCCACTGACATTTAAGGTTTTTATTGGCTGCAACTGGACCCTATATGATTATTTTGAGCTTTTCCGTCAACGCTGCTGAGAAATCAAACAATCCATGTTTGTGTGTTTGTATGTATGAGTGCATGCTTTGTGTTGTCGACAAATGCATTCAATCAGGAGGGCTCTACTTATAGTTCACAGCTCTCCTCTCCATCGTTCTCCATCCTCCCACCCTTCTATCCCTCTATTCTCCTCCTGCCCACACTGGCAGGCGGAGCAGAGGAGAGGCACAGTAGTGGAACCGGGGTTATAGTCTCACCACAGTACTCTTGTCTGCCTGTCAGAAATGTCTTTTGCCCTCAGAGGATGTGCTCCAAACTGTTTCCTCCTCAGTCACATGGTATGACTGGGCATGCATCACTGTCTTACACAGAACATCACAAAGTAGATTGACTGAAAGTTTTCTATCAAGATAAAACTCACAATGATGAACCTTGTCTCTTTGCTCCTGCATAATATTGGCAACATTTTGAGTTAGTATTTTGTGGCTAGATCTGGTTCTAGAGTCTGACTGACTGATAGCTGCTCTGGTAGAGGAGGAGAGGGTTGAGTGACTGCCTCAGTTAGAGTGAGGACGTGGAACCGGTCTCGCTGAACCAGAGTGAGGACGTGGAACCGGTCTCGCTGAACCAGAGTGGAGTGAACCGGTCTCGCTGAACCAGTCTCGGAGTGAGGACGTGGAACCGGTCTCGCTGAACCAGAGTGAGGACGTGGAACCGGTCTCGCTGAACCAGAGTGAGGACGTGGAACCGGTCTCGCTGAACCAGAGTGAGGACGTGGAACCGGTCTCGCTGAACCAGAGTGAGGACGTGGAACCGGTCTGAACCAGCGTGGAACCGGTCTCGAACCAGAGTGAGGACGTGGAACCGGTCTCGCTGAACCAGAGTGAGGACGTGGAACCGGTCTCGCTGAACCAGAGTGAGGACGTGGAACCGGTCTCGCTGAACCAGAGTCGTGGAACCGCTGAACCAGAGTGAGGACGTGGAACCGGTCTCGCTGAACCAGAGTGAGGACGTGGAACCGGTCTCGCTGAACCAGAGTGAGGACGTGGAACCGGTCTCGCTGAACCAGAGTGAGGACGTGGAACCGGTCTCGCTGAACCAGAGTGAGGACGTGGAACCGGTCTCGCTGAACCAGAGAGTGGAACCGGTCTCGCTGAACCAGAGTGAGGACGTGGAACCGGTCTCGCTGAACCAGAGTGAGGACGTGGAACCGGTCTCGCTGAACCAGAGTGAGGACGTGGAACCGGTCTCGCTGAACCAGAGTGAGGACGTGGAACCGGTCTCGCTGAACCAGAGTGAGGACGTGGAACCGGTCTCGCTGAACCAGAGCGTGGAACCGGTCTCGAACCAGAGTGGAACCGGTCTCGCTGACGTGGAACCGGTCTCGCTGAACCAGAGAGGACGTGAACCGGTCTCGCTGAACCAGAGTGAGGACGTGGAACCGGTCTCGCTGAACCAGAGTGAGGACGTGGAACAGGTCTCGCTGAACCAGAGTGAGGACGTGGAACCGGTCTCGCTGAACCAGAGTGAGGACGTGGAACCGGTCTCGCTGAACCAGAGTGAGGACGTGGAACCGGTCTCGCTGAACCAGAGTGAGGACGTGGAACCGGTCTCGCTGAACCAGAGTGAGGACGTGGAACCGCTGAACCAGAGTGAGGACGTGGAACCGGTCTCGCTGAACCAGAGTGAGGACGTGGAACCGGTCTCGCTGAGAGTGAGGACGTGGAACAACCAGAGTGAGGACGTGGAACCGGTCTCGCTGAACCAGAGTGAGGACGTGGAACCGGTCTCGCTGAACCAGAGTGAGGACGTGGAACCGGTCTCGCTGAACCAGAGTGAGGACGTGGAACCGGTCTCGCTGAACCAGAGTGAGGACGTGGAACCGGTCTCGCTGAACCAGAGTGAGGACGTGGAACCGGTCTCGCTGAACCAGAGTGAGGACGTGGAACCGGTCTCGCTGAACCAGAGCGAGGAACTGCTTGCCACACACACGGACTCGATACAAACTTTCTCAACAGAGCCGACCTCAAGTCCTTACCAAATGAGTGGTAATCTCACTTAAAACATCTGATCAGTAAGGCTTTAAAACACAGCCTACGTTACTGTGTTCTGCTACACTACTGTCACATTGATGCTGCCGATATGTATCATTCTATACACTTTCGGCCCGTCATTGGACACTGTGCTATCTAACCTCCAATCGAGCTTCAATGCCATACAACACTCCTTCCGTGGCCTCCAACTGCTCTTAAACGCTAGTAAAACCAAATGCATGTTTTTCAACCGATCGCTGCCTGCACCTGCATGCCCGACTAGCATCACCACACTGGATGGTTCCGACCTTGAATATGTGGACACCTAGAAGTACCTAGGTGTCTGGCTAGACTGCAAACTCTCCTTCCAGACCCATATCAAACATCTCCAATCGGAAATGAAATCAAGAGTCGGCTTTCTATTCCGCAACAAAGCCTCCTTCACTGACGCTGCCAAGCTTACCCTAGTAAAACTGACTATCCTACCGATCCTCGACTTCGGCGATGTCATCTACAAAACTGCTTCCAACACTCTAATCAGCAAACTGGATGCAGTTTATCACAGTGCCATCCGTTTTGTCACTAAAGCACCTTATACTACCCACAACTGCGACTTGTATGCTCTAGTCGGCTGGCCTTCGCTACATATTCGTCGCCAGACCCACTGGCTCCAGGTCATCTACAAGGCCATGCTAGGCAAAGCTCCGCCTTATCACAGCTCACTGGTCACGATGGCAACACCCATCCGTAGCACGCGCTCCAGCAGGTGTATCTCATTGATCATCCCTAAAGTCAACACCTCATTTGGCCGCCTTTCGTTCCAGTACTCTGCTGCCTGTGACTGGAACGAATTGCAAAAATCGCTGAAGTTGGAGACTTTTATCTCCCTCACCAACTTCAAACATCAGCAATCTGAGCAGCCAACCGATCGCTGCAGCTGTACATAATCTATTGGTAAATAGCCCACCCATTTTCACCTACCTCATCCCCACAGTTTTTATTTATTTACTTTTCTGCTCTTTTGCACACCAATATCTCTACCTGTACATGATCATCTGATCATTTATCACTCCAGTGTTAATCTGCAATATTGTAATTATTCGCCTACCTCCTCATGCCTTTTGCACACATTGTATATAGACTCCCCTTTTTTTCTCTACTGTGTTATTGACTTGTTAATTGTTTACTCCATGTGTAACTCTGTGTTGTCTGTTCACACTGCTATGCTTTTATTGGCCAGGTCGCAGTTGCAAATGAGAACCTGTTCTCAACTAGCATACCAGATTAAATAAAGGTGAAATAAAATAAAAAATAATTGCGTATCTCAAGATTTTATATATAGATATAGGTAGATATTGCTATTCAATACTGGGATTTTATTGCGATTTTATGTTCTAAACATTGCTCACTATATGTCTGCTGTGGAGGGACGAGAGAGCATGATAAAGAGTTTTGATCAGTCATGGAAATAAAATGGCTGAAAACATGTTGGCTAAGTTACGCTACCGATACTTGGAGTCAAAGTATTGATATTATATCATCCAAAATAATAGCACTGTATGTAACTCTTCCCCCCCCGCAACACTAATTGCTACATTGGCCCCATTGTTTGAACCTGAACAATGGCCGGTTGGAGAATAAAAGAGGTTCTAAAGGCCTCCACTTGATCTGATCTGTGTAAGTGGGCTTGTGGAGTTCTTTACAGCCACCCTCCATTAATCCATTGTAGCTCCTCTCTAAAGCACTCGGAGGTGGTTATTAACTGACAGGGAGAGAGTGAGGGGAGAGATGCTCTGGGAGAACAGGGAAGAGAGATGGAGAGAGTGAGAGGTGCTGATAAGTGTGTGTGTGTGTGTGTGGTAGGAGCTCTCTGTCATCCACAGCAGTCTCTTTTCTCTCAGCGTCAGTGCAGGGGTAGGATATAGCAGTGTGTCACAATATCCACCGACTGACTTCCCCCATGGTGAAATGTGGATTCAGAATTCAACCAGGATTTCTTCTTAATTCACTGTCAGAATTACATTTACATTACATTTAAGTCATTTAGCAGACGCTCTTATCCAGAGCGACTTACAAATTGGTGCATTCACCTTATGACATCCAGTGGGACAGTCACTTAACAATAGTGCATCTAAAACTTAGGGGGGGTGGGGTGAGAGGGATTACTTAACCTATCCTAGGTATTCCTTAAAGAGGTGGGGTTTCAGGTGTCTCCGGAAGGTGGTGATTGACTCCGCTGTCCTGCTCCACCATTGGGGGCCAGGGCAGCGAACAGTTTTGACTGGGCTGAGCGGGAGCTGCTTCCTCAGTGGTAGGGAGGCGAGCAGGCCAGAGGTGGATGAACGCAGTGCCCTTGTTTGGGTGTAGGGCCTGATCAGAGCCTGGAGGTACTGAGGTGCCGTTCCCCTTCCGTAGGCAAGCACCATGGTCTTGTAGCGGATCGAGCTTCAACTGGAAGCCAGTGGAGAGAACGGAGGAGCGGGGTGACGTGAGAGAACTTGGGAAGGTTGAACACCAGACGGGCTGCGGCGTTCTGGATGAGTTGAAGGGGTTTAATGGCACAGGCAGGGAGCCCAGCCAACAGCGAGTTGCAGTAATCCAGACGGGAGATGACAAGTGCCTGGATTAGGACCTGCGCCGCTTCCTGTGTGAGGCAGGGTCGTACTCTGCGGATGTTGTAGAGCATGAACCTACAGGAACGGGCCACCGCCTTGATGTTAGTTGAGAACGACAGGGTGTTGTCCAGGATCACGCCAAGGTTCTTGGCGCTCTGGGAGGAGGACACAATGGAGTTGTCGACCGTGATGGCGAGATCATGGAACGGGCAGTCCTTCCCGGGAGGAAGAGCAGCTCCGTCTTGCCGAGGTTCAGCTTGAGGTGGTGATCCGTCATCCACACTGATATGTCTGCCAGACATGCAGAGATGCGATGCCACCTGGTCATCAGAAGGGGAAAGGAGAAGATTAATTGTGTGTCGTCTGCATAGCAATGATAAGAGAGACCATGTGAGGTTATGACAGAGCCAAGTGACTTGGTGTATAGCGAGAATAGGAGAGGGCCAAGAACAGAGCCCTGGGGACACCAGTGGTGAGAGCGCTGGTGAGGAGACAGATTCTCGCCACGCCACCTGGTAGGAGCGACCTGTCAGGTAGGACGCAATCCAAGCGTGGGCCGCGCCGGAGATGCCCAACTCGGAGAGGGTGGAGAGGAGGATCTGATGGTTCACAGTATCGAAGGCAGCCGATAGATCTAGAAGGATGAGAGCAGAGGAGAGAGAGTTAGCTTTAGCAGTGCGGAGCGCCTCCGTGATACAGAGGAGAGCAGTCTCAGTTGAATGACTAGTCTTGAAACCTGACTGATTTGGATCAAGAAGGTCATTCAGAGAGAGATAGGGGAGAGCTGGCCAAGGACGGCACGTTCAAGAGTTTTGGAGAGAAAAGAAAGAAGGGATACTGGTCTGTAATTATTGACATCGGAGGGATCGAGTAGGTTTTTTCAGAAGGGGTGCAACTCTCGCTCTCTTGAAGACGGAAGGGACGTTGCCAACGGTCAGGGATGAATTGATGAGCGAGGTGAGGTAAGGGAGAAGGTCTCCGGAAATGGTCTGGAGAAGAGAGGAGGGGATAGGGTCAAGCGGGCAGGTTGTTGGGCGGCCGGCCGTCACAAGACGCGAGATTTCATCTGGAGAGAGAGGGAGAAAGAGGTCAGAGCACAGGGTAGGGCAGTGTGAGCAGAACCAGCGGTGTCGTTTGACTTAGCAAACGAGGATCGGATGTCGTCGACCTTCTTTTCAAAATGGTTGACGAAGTCATCTGCAGAGAGGGAGGAGGGGGGGGGGAGGATTCAGGAGGGAGGAGAAGGTGGCAAAGAGCTTCCTAGGGTTAGAGGCAGATGCTTGGAATTTAGCGTGGTAGAAAGTGGCTTTAGCAGCAGAGACAGAGGAGGAAAATGTAGAGAGGAGGGAGTGAAAGGATGCCAGGTCCGCAGGGAGGCGAGTTTTCCTCCATTTCCGCTCGGCTGCCCGGAGCCCTGTTCTGTGAGCTCGCAATGAGTCATCGAGCCACGGAGCGGGAGGGGAGGACCGAGCCGGCCTGGAGGATAGGGGACATAGAGAGTCAAGGGATGCAGAGAGGGAGGAGAGGAGGGTTGAGGAGGCAGAATCAGGAGATAGGTGGGAGAAGGTTTGAGCGGAGGGAAGAGATGATAGGATGGAAGAGGAGAGAGTAGCGGGGGAGAGAGAGCGAAGGTTGGGACGGCGCGATACCATCCGAGTAGGGGCAGTGTGGGAGGTGTTGGATGAGAGCGAGAGGGAAAAGGATACAAGGCAGTGGTCGGAGACTTGGAGGGGAGTTGCAGTGAGGTTAGTGGAAGAACAGCATCTAGTAAAGATGAGGTCGAGCGTATTGCCTGCCTTGTGAGTAGGGGGAAGGTGAGAGGGTGAGGTCAAAAGAGGAGAGGAGTGGAAAGAAGGAGGCAGAGAGGAAAGAGTCAAAGGTAGACGTGGGGAGGTTAAAGTCGCCCAGAACTGTGAGAGGTGAGCCGTCCTCAGGAAAGGAGCTTATCAAGGCATCAAGCTCATTGATGAACTCTCCGAGGAACCTGGAGGGCGATAAATGATAAGGATGTTAAGCTTGAAAGGGCTAGTAACTGTGACAGCATGGAATTCAAAGGAGGCGATAGACAGATGGGTAAGGGGAGAAAGAGAGAATGACCACTTGGGAGAGATGAGGATCCCGGTGCCACCACCCCGCTGACCAGACGCTCTCGGGGTGTGCGAGAACACGTGGGCGGACGAAGAGAGAGCAGTAGGAGTAGCAGTGTTGTCTGTGGTGATCCATGTTTCCGTCAGTGCCAAGAAGTCGAGGGACTGGAGGGAGGCATAGGCTGAGATGAACTCTGCCTTGTTGACCGCAGATTGGCAGTTCCAGAGGCTACCGGAGACCTGGAACTCCACGTGGGTCGTGCGCGCTGGGACCACCAGAGTAGGGTGGCCGCGGCCACGCGGTGTGGAGCGTTTGTATGGTCTGTGCAGAGAGGAGAGAACAGGGATAAACAGACACATAGTTGACAGGCTACAGAAGAGGCTACGCTAATGCAAAGGAGATTGGAATGACAAGTGGACTACACGTCTCGAATGTTCAGAAAGTTAAGCTACGTAGCAAGAATCTTATTGACTAAAATGATTAAAATGATACAGTACTGCTGAAGTAGGCCAGCTGGCAGTGAGTGCGTTGTTGACACTACACTAATCAAGTCGTTCCGTTGAGTGTAATAGTTTCTGCAGTGTTGCTATTCGGGGGCTTAGCTAGCAGTGTTGTTTACGTTACGTTGCGTTAAAAGAACGACAATAGATGGCTAGCGAACCTAGAAAATCGCTCTAGACTACCCAATTATCTTTGATACAAAGACGGCTATGTAGCTAGCTAAGTAGCTAGCTACGATCAAACAAATCAAACCGTTGTACTGTAATGAAATGAAGTGAAAAAGTGATACAACCTGTGAATGCGACCGGGTAGTTGAGTTCTATACAGAAGACGTTGGCGTTGGCTAGCGTTGGCTAGCTGTTGGCTAGCTAGCAGAGTTGGCTAGCTAGCAGAGTCACCTACGTTAAGGACGACAAATAGCTGGCTAGCTAACCTCGGTAAATTAAGATAATCACTCTAAGACTACACACTCTAAACCTAAACAACACAATTATCTTGGATACGATGATACGATGATACGAAGACAGCAAAGACAGCTATGTAGGTAGCTAACACTAAACTAATCAAGTCGTTCAGTTGAGTGTAATAGTAATAGTTTCTCAGTGCAGCTAATCAGTGGACGTTAGCTAGCTGGCTAGTGAAGACTACGTTAGGACGGCGAAATACGATAATTACGCAATTATCTTTGATACAAAGACGGCTATGTAGCTAGCTGAGAAGAAATTGCTAAGATAAGACAAATCAAACCGTTGTGATATAATGAAATATAATGAAAAAGTTATACTACCCGTTGGAGCGACGTGCAGATGCGACCACTCGCTCCAACCGGGAACCGGATTCTCCAAGGTTCCGTTGCCAGGGGTTACCATGTGTTCTGTGCATCGTGTGGCTTCACACTTGACGTCTTCATACGTTGTCTGTACATCTCTATATGTGCTAACATCAAACAGTATGTTCATGATGTCCTTGGAAGTAGAAGTTTGACTGTTTAGATGGGAAGTAATGTTCTGGTTTCACAAAGCATCTCTGGGATGTAATGAAATCCCATGCACAATTTCAATGGACCTACAGGTCTATTCTTCCAGTGTTCATGTGGTCTATAATTAAACATCCACAATTCCACCATTTGTCTCACATCAGAAAGCGACGGCCAACTGCACTGATCTGTCTAACTCGCAAACAGTCATGAGATAGCTAAAAAGAAGTTGGGAAACAATATGCTTTCTTAACATTCAAAACTGTTACCAAGGTGACAAACCACTGAGAACCCCCTTTCATCCTCCAGTCAGAGTTAATCTTACCAAAAACCATAAACCTTTTGCTTATATTGATATTTTTTTTCATGGGCAAGTCTTCACTGCCTAATTCTACATCTAGCTAAGGTGTTTTGTGATGGTAGAATCGGTATTTATTCAATTCAAAATGTGCACGGAAATGTCTGCATGCTGGCTGAACCCGTCTCAAATCAATCCATATGAAATGTAAGGCAGGAATGCTAACATTGTCAGTTCACACATGCCATACAGAATACTCCCTCTAGCTAGCTAGCTATTGTAGTGAAGTTCTAGCTTATGCACAAATTAGTTTTAATGAAATCTGTCCGTCAGATACATGCTGATCTCTGAGAACCGTCTCATAACTTTGGTGCCATACAACTTCATCAACAACCTGGCAAACTAGCTACCATATGGCCATTCAAACAAGCTTGCAATAGAATGTTGGTTGGAGCAAGTTTTCTCAAGTGATCCAGCATGGCTTGCCATAGCAGCCAATGCGTCATAGCTACCGAGAGTGGAGTGATTTTCAGAAGTGTTAGGAGAATACGCAATTATTATTATTATTATTATTAATATTCATTTTTTTAGATGAGTTCCACGCTTACAAGACAGATTGGTCTCTGCAATTTGGGATCCTTGGGAGTACAGGTCGAACAAATTAATTTTCAACGCCAATACCGATTATTGGAGTACCAAAAAAAGCCCATACCGATTAATCGGCCAATTTAAATAATAAAAAAATAGAAGAACGAAAAAGTTTTACATTTCATTTATTTGTAGGTTGGAAAAAGTATGTGAACCCCAAGGCTAATCACTTCTCCAAAAGCGAGTCAGGAATCGACTAACCTGGAGTTGAATCAATAAGATGAGATTGGAGATTTTGGTTAGAGCTACCCTGCCCCATTTAAAATAACATCACAAAATTTGAGTTTGCTATTTACAAGAAGCATTGTATGATGTGAACCATGCCGCGAACAAAAGATCTCAGAATACCTAAGATTAACAATTGTTTCCTTGCATGAAGCTGGAAAGGGCTACAAAAGTATCTCTAAAAGTCAGTCCACGATAAGACAAATTGTCTATAAATGGAGAAATTTCAGCATTGTTGTTACTCTCCCTAGGAGTGGCCGTCCTTCAAAGATGACTGTAAGAGCACAGTGCAGAATGCTCAATGAGGTTAAGAAAAATCCTAGAGTGTCTGCTAAAGACTTACAGACATCTCTGGAACATGCTAACATCTCTGTTGAAGGGTCTACAATACGTTAAACACTAAACAAGAATGGTGTTCATGGGAGGACACCATGGAAGAAGCCACTGCTGCCCCAAAAAACATTGCTGCACGTCTGAAGTTCGTAAAAGAGCACCTGGATGTTCCACAGCGATACTGGCAAAATATTCTGTGGACAGATGAAACTAAAGTTGTGTTGTTTGGAATGAACACAACACTATTTGTGGAGATAAAAAGGCACAGCACACCAACATCAAAACCTCATCCCAACTGTAATGTATGGTGGAGGGAGCATCATGGTTTGGTGCTGTTTTGCTGCCTCAAGACCTGGACAGCTTGCTGTCATGGACAGAAAAAGGAATTCCCAAGTTTATCAAGACATTCTGCAGGCAAATGTAAGACTATATGTCCAATTGAACCTCAACAGAAGTTAGGTTATGCAACAGGACAACAACCCAAAAGACAGAAGTAAATCAACAGAATGGCAGAAGAAAATCCACCTTCTGAAGTGGCCCAGTCAGTCCTGTCCTCAACCCGATTTTGAGATGCTGTGGCATGATCTCGAGTGGTTCACACCAGACATCCCAAGAATATTGTGGAACTGAAACAGTCTTTTAAAGAGGAATGGACCAAAATTCCTCCTGACCATTGTGCAGGTTTGATCCGCAACCACAGAAAACGTTTGGTTGAGGTTATTGCTGCCAAAGGAGGGTCAACATGTTATTAAATCCAAGGGTTTACATACTTATTCCAACCTGCACTGTGAATGTTTACACAATGTGTTCAATAAAGACATGAACAATTATAATTGTGTGTTATTAGTTTAAGCAGACTGTTTGTCTATTGTTGTGACTTAGGTGATGACACAATTATGACCAATTTATGCGGAAATCCAGGTTATTCTAAAGGGTTCACATAATTTCCCTAAACGCTGTTTAAGGAGTTATTTCATCTGACAGACTTGGATAGGTCTCCACCAATTTACTTTCTCCAATCCTGTAACTTGATATCAGTTAGGCTTGCAGGCCTATAATGTTGAGAAAGGGAAGGAGTAGGAATATAGGCCTAAAAGTTATGTCCTCTGTTGGAAGAGAAGCGAGGTGTTCTTCTGGCTAAAGTCTAGATTGATGGTCTCTGTGGGCTAGACACTCCCTTACCCCTCGTCACATCCTTAAACATGATGCTCTTCTCTGGGAACAAATAGAAACCAGTTCTTCAGAAATGAACTGAAACAGCCCTCGTTTTTTCATTGTCCTACCTGGTTAAATAAAGGTGAAATAAAAAAATAAAAAATTGGTAAAACTAAGCAAAACAGGGTGGAATGGAATCTCAGGATGTTTTCATCATAGTCAGCCGGGAGCAGAAAGCTCTCTGAACCCTTTAGGGCACGCTGTCATCTTAGGGCTGAGTAATGATTTTAAAACAGTCCAGAAACAAAGCCTACTTTACAGAACTGTATTTCCACTTCAGTAAAGTTCATCTTGTTTAATTGTATTCCTTTTCACCTTGTAATCCCGTCATGTGGGGGGAAAAAAGCACATCTTATCCTTTTAATTTTACAATGGCGGTTGGCTATTACAGTGGTTGACACGCACGCGCACACACGGCATTCTGTGGCCCAGAGGTACGAGAGGAAGCAAGGGTGTGTGCCTGCGGCAATAGGAAGTGTGTTTGTGATGTCATAGTAAATGCTCAGTGTTATCATAAGGAAACCTGCTCTTTGTTACCCACTGAAGAGGAGAGTTTCCTTCAACTAACAGTTTAAATAACTGCCAAAGCCTTGATATCCAGGACAGGAGTTATGTTATGCAACCAGAAAACATACCACACACACATTTTAATAAAACCCATCTTACATAATATTTTTCTCTCTTTTGAATTCCTATTTCTGCATTTTAATGTTCAGCCAGCAAAGGCTTCCTCTGGAAGATGGTTTCCTGTCTCTCTGGTCTTTCTCATTTTTTTTGTTGGCCTGTCTTGAGGATTATGATCAATGGGTGATAAAAGGGCTCCGATGAGGCCTTTTTGGAGGGGGCCTCATGGCCCATGAATAGAGATGCTGCTGCTGGGATAGTAATTGCAGCCAGTTGAATTTACCAAATGGTACCAGACAAAGAGAGAGCGGAAGCCATAAGTTGTTGAGCAATTAGTGGCCTGGGTAGGCCTCTGCTGTTATCGACGGCCCCTGTCTACTGTATGCCTCTGCGTACTGGGGACACACACTCACAGACCACTGTACAGTACGCCTGTATCTGAGAGGCAGAGTGAGTACTTTACTCGGGGATAGTGTCTCTGGATGTGCTCTCCTAGTCTCCCTGTGGGACTAATGGGCCTCATTACCTCTCATCATGCAGACGTACAGGAACCAACAGCATCTGCCTGGGAAGTCCTGTACAGAGAATGGATGCTCCTAGTCATAAATTACAGGGCTTCTTCACCTTGTCCCCTTTCCCATATCTGCAGTGATATAAATGGTGCATTCATGCAGAGTCTCCTTTAAAGTAGTCTCTATTGTGAGGATTTAAGTCGATGCCAACTGCTAAGGGCACACAACTCCAAACTAACACACTCATCAAGACTGACAGTCTTATGGGGGCGAGACAGTTGCCATGGAGTCCTGGATCCCCCTGAAGAGAGAACAGTCTGACCTGTGTGTGGCTGACACACACACAGTCTGAAAGATGGAGGATGGCTTGTCAAGATAAGATAGGGCCTGGAATGTTTTGCTGGTTATTCATATTTTGCTCCCCAGTGGTGTGAAAGTAATGCGGGAAAATCGAGATCACAAATATCACCTATTATTATCCCATTACTAGGTTGTGATGTCGACTTGACTTTCAGAAGTAAGCAATCGTCTGTACAGGCTACCCTTCTCTTTGTTCATAGTTTTAAGTCCAGTGTCTCTCTCAAGAGTATTGGCTCAGCCAATGTCTCAGGTCATGGTCTTATTAAATCTGCGGTCAGTTTTTTGTTGTTGTCTGTGAGTGAAGGTCCATCTGCTAATGCCCTGTTCTCATCTTCTCCTTATCCTTTCCCCATCCTCTCCCCATCCTCTCCCTATCCTCTCCCTATCCTCTCCCCATCCTCTCCCCATCCTCTCCCCATCCTTTCCCCATCCTCTCCCCATCCTTTCCCCATCCTCTCCCCATCCTCTCCCCATCCTTTCCCCTATCCTTTCCCCATCCTATCCCCATCCTTTCCCCATCCTCTCCCTATCCTTTCCCCATCCCCTCCCTATCCCTGCAGGATAGCAATGACATGTTCTTTCTACCCCGTCGAGATGGGGCTGGCTGGATGCTTTGGCCTTCAGTCTCTGCTCTGCCTCTGTGTGCTGGTTAAGCGGTACCACTGCCCTCCCTAATCAACCCCTTTATCAGTACTCTCTTCGTTCCAACTCCATCCTCTCTGTCTCAGTCAGAAAAACTACTGGTAGGCCTAGATCCATTCTGTGAAATATGGAATGTTCTGGCTAGGATCACACCATTATACAAACCCACCAGTCAGCAGAAAAAGCTTTCCTCTTAGAGGTGTCTGAAGTGTGAACATAAACTCATAGTTGTGACTGAGAGTGGAGAAGGAGCATATCATTGGGTGATTTAGAGGCTTGTTTTCACAGAAGTTGAGAGAAATGAGTTGTGATTCTTTCCTTTATAAAGGTGGTTCAACTTGTTTAGCCTACCTGCTGTCAGCAGATCTGGCTGTATGTGATGCCTGAGGATACAGGTGCCCTGGGCCCGTATCCACAAAGCATTTCAGAGTAGGAGTGCGGATCTAGGATCTGTCCATAATCATATTTATTATGACCTATTTAAAAGACAAAACTGATCATAGATCAGCACTCCTACTCTGAGACACTTAGTGGATACGGGCCCTGGTCATGACCTTTAACCTCAATAGCTATTGAGATCCATCTATTTAGAGCCTTCAGTATTTGCCTGGGTGTTCAAACCAGGGTTTTCTTCTGGCTCAAAACGGGGCTTGGGAGGTGGGCATGGCAATAATTGTGGTCGGCCATCTGTTTTAAAGCTAATTTCCTTCAATTACACACATTTTGCCATGCAGCTGATAGAAAATGTTGCCGTTTCAACGTGATAAAGTGCTTAGGCAGACTGCCCAAGGATTGAGAAAATGAGTTTTGATCAGGGAAATGAAAACGCTGAAAACATATTGGTTCACTATTTCAAAAGAAAATGGAGAAGAAGCTATAGAATTTTGGCGTAGGTACAGCCGACTCGCGCCAGCTAACGCTATCTACAGTAGCAAAAATATATATATGTACTTGGAGTCAAATATCGCTATAATATTGCGATATTTAACTGTATAGACTTTTACCCCATCACTGCTGGTGGTCTAGCTGAGTGAAATGAGTTGACTTATGTTTGTAAGAAGCAGCAGTAGTCTAGGCACCATGCCCGTCAGTCCATGAACATTTCATTCGCTGTTCATCACAGACAGGGGCTTGAAGTGCACATCATGGAGAGCTAGGGAGCTGTTAAATCTATGTGAGTCTAGATGTGATTTTTATACAGTCATTATGCTGTGACGCTTCTCATTTTAGAGGCAGCTTGATGTCCTTGATTGGCATTTATGGACATGTTTCCATAGACGTCAACACAATAAAAATAAACGATGATGAGGGGTCCCTCTATTGAGCCCAGTACATTATACAGTCTGAATAGCATGCAGTTCAGTTCAGCAACATCACCTGACCTTTCTACTCTCTGTTGGAAGCTCTTACCTCCTGGTTGACTCTATCCCTCATTATGTATGCAGGAGGAGAGGATGGTGGGAGTGCATTGATCACTCTGAACATGGGCTGAAAAGAGGGCTCCTGTTGAGTTGTGCACACACACCACTCCAGCTTGGCTACTGTGTTTTAGAGGCACGCAATGATCCACCCACACACACTACCACGCGAGAGTGGGCTTCAGAAACGAGCTTGGCAGTTATACCTTTTGTGCTTTTCCTATGTTCATACAGGGTGTTCACTCACGACTCTAGAATGTAGAGAAAACGGGGCAATTCAAGAGGGTGCTACGAAATGAATGTCAAAACATTTTTCTTTGCCCCATGTCATTATATATCACATACAATGAATCATTACATTGTTCTCTACAGTATTATAACCTTAATATAGTGGTTGTGTTGATGAAATGACAAGGTTAATTTGCTGTGACCATTGCTAGTTTAGGCCATGCCTCTCTTGGTTGTATTTCTTCCATATTTGGCTTTGGAATGTGGTACAGTACAAGCTTTACACATGTTGTGGATATCAAATAGATTTTTGATTGATCTGTCATTTTCTTCTCCAGATCCTTGGCTTTCATTGGCTATATTGGCGATCAATCCACGTTGAGGGGCTGTTTTCTATGGCGATTTAAAGGGAAAGACTCTAAATACACAATGAAAAATAGAAAGAGATTGTCTTCTCAGAGGGTGGATATTGAAATTTGTAAATAAATATATATACATGTTTTAATTCTGCGGATTTCCTAATAGTAAAAGCCCATGTTTTCACTCAGAAACCTGCAGCCACAAGTTAGCTTGTCAGTTGCCATTCAAAGTAAGCGCTGTTCTGTCACGGATCAGCGCCACGGTGAACCATATAGTGTAGATGCATGGGGTTTGGATTACTGTTTTCCTGACGCAACTCTCTATTGAATGAACATATTTCTCTAAATGTGAATGAAATAATCATTTTATGGGTGATAACCCTACATCATATTTTTTACGTAATCATCCACACAGTAATTTCTCTTATTGTGGTCATCCTCTCTGCTGCCAAGCCGTTTTACTACATTTACGACTGAGGGATTTTACTAAAGCATTTAATTCTGTTGAGAAAATAACCTGTTTGACTTGCCAAGTTGTTTCCTCCAGCTGAGACGTTTATTGTGAGCTGAGTGCAGAGTGAAGGGCATGTTGTTCTGAGCAGGTCAGATCAGTCACCGTGTGACGTCAGGACAGTAGGTGCTGAACAGTTCTCTGGCTGATTCTCTTTCTGCATTCAGAGCCAGATATACATTTAGTAATGAACCAACATTTTTAAAAGGCTTTTCACTCTACTGTTCACATGACCAATACACTACTAACAAATAGGTCTAGTTTATTGTGACCGTTCCATTTTGACTTCACTTTGGTTCCTGTAGAGGCTTGTATGGACAGAGACCCTGTTCTGCTCTACAGTGCCAGTTTTGTGCAGGATTGTAGTACCCTCCTCCCATACACGACGTGTTGGAACTAGCCAACTCTTCAATAGCATGACAATGAATGAGGCTAGGATTGAAGTGTATTGTTTGCCAAAAGTAGCAGACTGCAATTTAATTTCCCAGTGATTTAAGTGTGATTCTCCCTGACAGATGTAGCCAACGGCTCCAGTTCGGGGTACCGGCCGCCCCCCAGGACAAAAGAGGTGGTCATCAATGGGCAGACGGTCAAGCTCAAGTACTGCTTCACCTGTAAGATCTTCAGACCACCACGTGCCTCTCACTGCAGCCTTTGTGACAACTGTGTCGGTGAGTCACTGTGTGGGCCACACATGTGGGTGGACTGAAGGTGAAGTGGGTGTGTGTATGTATGTACTCCTGTGTGTGCAAATGTGTTTCCCTAGGTGTACAGATATTTTTCTATGTCTCAATTTGTTTGTTTTCTGCATGTTTGTGTTTGTGCTCTGTATATACATGTAGCTAAAAGCTATGTCATGTCACAGGGAGTAACATTCCTCCTTAGGAATGTTAAAAGACTATCGACTTCTATGGTGTTCGACAGATGAAGCATTGGTCTTCGAGCCTTCTCTCCAGGCCCACCTGAGACTCAGTGATCACTGCTCAGCCTCCACAGAGCCACAGCCTCCCTCTTGTGGTGTTCTCCTGTTCTTTTCCCAGAGACCCCATTTGGCTAGGGATTTATGGGCTCATTAACACTGAGCAGAGAAAGATGGATGACACAACTGTCATTATGAAATCTGTATCCCGCCTCGTTTCATAAATCACTCTGAATCACCCCACCTCCCCCAGGCCTGTTCTGTTGTGGGGAGATTGGGGCTTTTACAACACTCAGAGGGACATTGTTTTCACTGCACAACTTTCTCCCATCCTCCTCCATCTCCTTTACTCCACCCATATCTTTTTGTAGTGGAAAAGCAGGCCACTACCTGAAGCAGTAGAGGAAGAAGCAGGAGGATTTGCTTCTCTCTTCCACACAAGCAGTGAGCATGCTCTCTCTAGGCTTCTCACTGACTGGCTTGTCTGAGATTCTGTGACTAACCTAGGGCTTTTCTCAACCTCTTCGAAACGAATCAAATAAAATGGTATTGGTCACGTACATATACTTAGCAAATGTACTTAGCAGATGTTATCGCGGGTGTTGCGAACTGTTCCTAGTTCCAGTCTGGAATATACACTACTGTTCAAAATATTTGTCCATGAAAATAACATCAAATTGATCAGAAATGTAGTGTAGACATTGTTAATGTTGTAGATGACTATTGTAGCTGGAAACGGCTGATTTTTAATGGAATATCTACATTTATCAGCAACCATCACTACTGTGTTCCAATGGCACGTTACGTTAGCTAATCCAAGTTGATCATTTTAAAAGGCTAAAAACCCTTTTGCAATTATATTAGCACAGCCTAAAACTGTAACTGCAGCTTAATTAAATAGTACCCGCAGAACACCAGTCTCAGTGTCAACAGTGAAAATGTGACTTCGGGATGCTGGCCTTCTAGGCAGAGTTCATCTGTCCAGTGTCTGTGTTCTTTTGCCCATCTTAATCTTTTATTTTTATTGGCCAGTCTGAGATATGGCTTTTTTTTGCAACTGCCTAGAAGGCCAGCATCCCAAAGTCGCCTCTTCACTGTTGACGTTGATACTGGTGTTTTGCGGGTACTATTTAAAGAAACTGTTGATGTTGTGGGAAAGGTTATTTTCCTGGTACCACTCCATCGCCACGCAGTCATGGGTGAACAGGGAGTACTGGATGGGGCTGAGCACGCACCCTTGAGGGGCACCTGTGTTGAAGATCAGTGTAGCGGAGGTGGAGTTGCCTACCTTCACTACATGGGGACGGCCCGTCAGGAAGTCCAGGACCCAGTTGTACAGGGCAGGGTTCAGATCCAGGGCCCTGAGCCTAGTGTTGAGCTTAGAAGGCATTATGGTGTTGAAGGCTGAGCTGCAGTTAATGAATAGCATTCTTGCATACACTACCGGTCAAAAGTTTTAGAACACCTATTCATTCAAGTGTTTTTCTTTATTTTTTTACTATTTTCTACATTGTAGAATAATAGTGAAGACATCAAAACTATGAAATCACATAGTAACCAAAAAAGTGTTAAACAAATCTAAATATATTGAGAGATTTGTCAAATAGCCACCCTTTGCCTTGATGACAGCTTCTGCACACTCTTGGCATCCTCTCAACCAGCTTCACCTGGTGGACATTTTGAAGAAAGTAAGGTCCAACAGACTGGGATAGGGAGATTGAATATGACTGTAAACACTACAGCCAGCTGGTCTGCACATGCTCTGAGGACGTGGCTAGGGATGCTGTCTGGGCCAGCAACCTTGCTAGGTTTAATACACTTAAATGTCTTTCTGACGTCAGTCATGGACAACCGGAGCTAATTACAATAATGATTGATTGGATTTCCTTACCACGGGAACGTCCTATTTATGTTTCTGCTTATAGGAAGGGATGAGCAGAATGGAGGCATGATCTGATTTGCCGAAGTTGAGGGCGGGGTGGGCCTTGTAGTCCCAGAAGGGGGAGTAGCAATGGTCAAGAGTCCTCGATGAACATGTAGCGTAGGCAATGTGTTGATAAAACTTTGGTCGTTTTTCCTTCAGATTTGCGTTAATAAAGTCCCCGGCTAGATTAAATGCAGCCTCGGGATATGCAGTTTCCAGTGTGGTTTCTTTAGAGCCGTTGTGGTGTCTGCTTGAGGGGGAATATGCATGACTGTGACAATGACCAAAGAGCATTTTCTCGGGAGGTAATGCATTCCAAATCGGGAGAGCAAAAGGACTTGAGTTCTTGTTCTTACCACAATCACACAATGAGTTGTTAATCATGAAACGTGAGAGGAGGGTAACATACACCTTTGTTGCTCCTTGTTTCAGCAAGGTGCCTTCGGTTGCCTAGGTAACACACCTCCCTGCAACAGCACATGTAGTCAGGAGCAGAGAAGAGCTGAGGAGAGGAACATTTGCAAGTTTGTTTGCTGTTCAAACGATTACAATGGTGAAAAATAACCATCATCCAAAATTCCAGAACGGTGACAGCCCTGCTCATCACATTCTCTGTTTACTTTTCTCTTCCTTAAGCTCCTCTCCCAGCTCCCTCACAGCATGCACATTCTTGATTATCTTTACATAGCTCGTAGCATTGAGATTTAAATGGAAAATATCCAAAAGCTGTGTATTTAGATAGTGTTCCAAATATAGATCGTTTACACAAAATGTCTAAGCTAAGCGTAGAAATGCACCTTTTATTCTATTGTATTCATGTATGCCCAGGCATATTTTGGAGGCACGTTGGCAGAAATGAATCCTGACAGTGGTTCTCTGAGACTGGATTCTGGCTTTGTGAGATTAATAACACACACACACGGACGTGCGTACAAACACACACAAACCGCGTCATCACCAGACTTGGTCTTTTATTTCTATTGAAAGAGTGGTGTCTGAAGCAATCTGCCTGGTAACAGTACTGAGTGGTGTCTGAAGCAATCTGCCTGGTAACAGTACTGAGTGGTGTCTGAAGCAATTTGCCTGGTAACAGTACTGAGTGGTGTCTGAAGCAATCTGCCTGGTAACAGTACTGAGTGGTGTCTGAAGCAATTTGCCTGGTAACAGTACTGAGTGGTGTCTGAAGCAATTTGCCTGGTAACAGTACTGAGTGGTGTCTGAAGCAATTTGCCTGGTAACAGTACTGAGTGGTGTCTGAAGCAATCTGCCTGGTAACAGTACTGAGTGGTGTCTGAAGCAATCTGCCTGGTAACAGTACTGAGTGGTGTCTGAAGCAATTTGCCTGGTAACAGTACTGAGTGGTGTCTGAAGCAATTTGCCTGGTAACAGTACTGAGTGGTGTCTGAAGCAATTTGCCTGGTAACAGTACTGAGTGGTGTCTGAAGCAATCTGCCTGGTAACAGTACTGAGTGGTGTCTGAAGCAATCTGCCTGGTAACAGTACTGAGTGGTGTCTGAAGCAATCTGCCTGGTAACAGTACTGAGTGGTGTCTGAAGCAATCTGCCTGGTAACAGTACTGAGTGGTGTCTGAAGCAATTTGCCTGGTAACAGTACTGAGTGGTGTCTGAAGCAATTTGCCTGGTAACAGTACTGAGTGGTGTCTGAAGCAATTTGCCTGGTAACAGTACTGAGTGGTGTCTGAAGCAATCTGCCTGGTAACAGTACTGAGTGGTGTCTGAAGCAATCTGCCTGGTAACAGTACTGAGTGGTGTCTGAAACAAATTTGCCTGGTAACAGTACTGAGTGGTGTCTGAAGCAATTTGCCTGGTAACAGTACTGAGTGGTGTCTGAAGCAATCTGCCTGGTAACAGTACTGAGTGGTGTCTGAAGCAATTTGCCTGGTAACAGTACTGAGTGGTGTCTGAAGCAATCTGCCTGGTAACAGTACTGAGTGGTGTCTGAAGCAATCTGCCTGGTAACAGTACTGAGTGGTGTCTGAAGCAATCTGCCTGGTAACAGTACTGAGTGGTGTCTGAAGCAATCTGCATGGTAACAGTACTGGCACACTGGACTCTACTATAATGGTCCTTTGCCTCCTGTCAGCTTCAAGTCCTCACACAGTCAGACAAGTCCCTAATGGAGGTCTCTCAGGATGTTATTATCCATGTGCACACAGTACCACTCATTCACAGACCCACTTAACTCTGCAGCAGATTTGGGCTGTGGATACACAGCCTCCCTCCTCTCTGTGTAATAGCTCCTGTTTGAAATGGCAGCAGCAGTCTGAAACAGTAGCTAATCATGCCAGGGCTCAAAGGGAAGGCTCACTTCCTGTAATTTGGATGTAATGTGGGATGTGGATCATTTCCATTATAATCACAGTTCACATTCTGCCAGGGAGGTTTAGGTAAGAGTATGGTAAAGGTGCCAAGAAGGCCCACTGCGGTGTGTGAGTGTGTGTGCGCCCCAGGGACAGGCACTTTAACTGTAAATAGCAACATTTAATTTGCCATCAAGGTGGAAATGGTGAACTGTATATGGGTTACATACTGTGTGTCTGTGGTGCTTTGAATATACTGCTGTTTTTCAGAGGCATACCTCTACCTACCTTTTGTACCTGGCTGTAGCCAGCTTCCTCTCGCTGGCAGGTAGGCAGTGTCTCAAAGCTCTAGTACACTTAATATAAATATTCCATCTGCACCTTACTCTCTCTCTGTCTCTGTCTCTTTCTCGGTCATTCGCTCTCTCTGCACTCTCCCCCTTTCTCACTGTGTATCTCGCTCATAAGCATCATTGCACTTGCTTAATGTGTCTTTAATGTGAGTTTCTCTCTTCTCTTTCTCCGCAGAGCGTTTTGACCACCACTGTCCCTGGGTGGGGAACTGTGTTGGGAAGAGGAACTACCGTTTCTTCTACATGTTCATCCTCTCCCTCTCCTTCCTCACAATCTTCATCTTCGCCTTTGTCATCACACATGTCATCTTACGTAAGTAATTGACAAAGATTGTACACACACACACACACACACACACACACACACACACACACACACACACACACACACACACACACACACACACACACACACACACACACACACACACACACACACACACACACACACACACACACACACACACACACGTCTTCCTCCTGGTTCTGGTTGTGTCAGAGCAGTGAGCCAGCAGGCTGTAAGTGGGCGGGTGTTGTGAAGCCCAGCAGTATTCTGGCTCCTTACCCCCCCCCCCCAGAGTGAGCAGATAGTAGAGTCTGTGTGTGGGTGAGGGCGAGTGGGTGAGGATGACGGCTGAGAAAACATCTGGAGAAAAGAATGGAAGTTACAAATTAACCAACAGAGAATTCTCTCTTCAGTTGATCTCTCGTTTGTATCCTTCTCTTGATTTTGACTGTGAGCAAAATAGAAATGCTAGTCTCCTTCTGAAGATAAGTCTGCTCTGTTTACAAAGTGTTATATTGACTCTGCCCACGTCACTATAACAAGGTTACCAAGCCCCTCTCCTGTACAGCCCATATAATTATGGTAGTCCTCTCAGAGTAGCTGTGGAGGGCACCTAGCTAGAAACACCTGCCACTGTTATGGATGAGATGAGCAGCACAGAGATCAATATGTCTTTGGTGACCGAATTAGGCTAGATGGCCGTATTTGATTGTGCTCCTTCTCCTCCCCTCTCTATCCTGTACCCCAGATGGCAGTTAAAATGTAATGGCAATTAAAGTGGGTGCGCTCTGTCTTGCTCAGCCTCAGTATAAACTTGCTGACTGAATTTTTTTTTAAAGCTACTAAGTGTTTATGGCGTATTATAACCAATCCGCCCTACATCATTATGTGTACACACAGCACAGGGAGCGCTGTACGCCACTTTATATTCTGAAGGGTTATCAGTATCTCGTGTGTCAGTACAGACGGGTTGTCTTCTGCTGCTCTCATAATCCTAGCCTATTAGTCAAAACTTTTCACTGTAGACGAATGATATTGTCTCTTTTGAGAGGTGCTCTCACTCCCTAACATAGTGTCAGATATATTGTAGGTGGCATGGTATTTTGACCTTCTAACTGGTGTTATATGTTGTCAGCTTTGAGAGGGTATTGTGCTCTGTCCCCTAGTAGCCTACAGTACATCGGGCTTCGCTCCATTCAAAGCCAAGCTCTGCGGCTGACCTTTCACCTTACTCAGTGTAAAGTTTTTTTTTTCTGATTTGATTTGAGGTTTTAGATTCTTTCGAATGTTTAACCGTTATTAAACTCACGTCTCTCACTGCAGGATCCCATCGACAAGGGTTCCTCAACGCACTCAAAGACACTCCTGCTAGATATCCTTTCTCACAATGGTGTTGTGTATGTTTTCTCTCTCCTCTTCTGCCTTCTCCTGCCAGTCCCTGCCTCTTCCATGCTGTGATCTGTCCTGTTCTTCAGCTTTGCTGTGCATGACTGCTGTCCCAACTGGTGCCTCTGTGGCTCCCTCCCTCTCATCTAAATTGTCTCGATCTCACTGTACAGTATCTCTCTCCCTCTCCATCCTCCCTCCCTCCATCTCTGTGTTGCGTTCCAAAAAAAGGATTTGTCTTGTGTCTTCCGAGAGGTTGACAGCCGCCTGGGGTGGAGAGGATGACCCTGTGGCCACTACTGTTCAAAATACTACTAGAAGCTAGCTGCTAGCCAACCCATAGTCTCTGCACAACTGTAGAGGAACAGTAGTTTTGCTTTGATTTTAGGACCAGGCATTTTTTTCTGCCCAGATCAAATAGTTATTACAATATATGTATATTTTATTTATTGTAATGCTTTTCAGTTTTAAGCCAAACAAAAATGCAAGTCCTCAGCATGGAACTGTTCTATGATTTCCCTGTCTACTAGTGTCACTTCTCTGTGCCTCTCACCTCCCAGACAACTATAGACTGTATTCTCCATTTCAGCGGCCCGGCCCTCAGGTAATCTATAATCTGCCAGCCGGGCTGCTTGATGTGTGAGTGTGTCTCTCTGTCTGTCGGGCTTCATTTGTCTGTAGGCATGCTGCTGCTCTCTCCTCTCTCAGGGAGATAAGAAGCACGTCAGGCCCTCTGGTGAGGAACCGTGTGGCAGGCTCAGCTGATAACACAGCAGCCCAATGTTGTACAGCAGCACAGTGCTTTAAAAAGGCATGCAGAGGATGAGGCCTGACAACATCTATCTCACCAGTCTCCTGTATGTGAACTATGACATCCTTTGCTTGTCCTTGAGAGAGGAGCAGGCAGAAAGTCATCATGGAGGAGATGATAGTTGGATTAACTCTAACCTGCCCGTGTGTGTTCTCTTTTCTTTTAGTGTATGTATGGGTGGCAGGTAGCCTAGTGGTTAGAGCATTGGACTTGTAACCGAAAGGTTGCTGGATCAAATCCCTGTGCTGGCAAGGTAAAATCTGTTGTTCTGCCCCTGAACAAGGCCACTGTTCCTAGGCCGTCATTGTAAATAGGAATTTGTTCTTAACTGACTTGCCAAGTTAAATAAAGGTTAAATAAAATAAATGTGCCTGTGTGTGTATGCAAGGCTGGCACAGGAGTCAGGACATAATGACAGTAGTAGTAGCAGCCAAGGGGAAGCACTTTTACATAACTCCTCTCACTGGGATTAGGGTTTGGCAGTATACTGTATTTTACAATATACTGGTATTGATGCATGTACATGGCTCATCGCACTCTAGCGACTCCTTGTGGCGGGCCGGGCGCCTGTAGGCTGCCCATGTCGTCAGTTGAACAGTGTTTCCTCCAACACTTTGGTGCGTCTGGCTTCTGGGTTAAGCGGGCGGGTGTTAAGAAGCGCTGTTTGGAGGACGCGTGGCTTGACCTTCGACTCCTGAGTTGCAGTGATAAGACAAGATCGAAAAAGGGGGTAAAAAATAAAAGCAATTAAAATAATGATAAATCAAAATAAGGCATAGATTTTTTTGCTCATATTGCGCAGCCCTGGAAATGATCAAATACCATCATACCGCTCTAACTCTGATCTGCTGCTTTTCCTGATTCTGCTGCTCCTGATTCTACTCCTGATCCTGCTGCTCCTGATCTTTGAGACCACTGTTCCACTGTACTACCATGCTGTTTCCAGTCAAGTGAACAGAGGGCCAGGCAGGCTAGCTTGAGTAAGGACACGCATTGGCAGCAGGTCAATACTGCCCTTTCCTTTCCTCAACTCTGTGTGTTTGTAAGTATGTGAGGGAAAGAGAGCAGATGTGTGTTTCTGTCTGTGAGTAAGAGAGGGTACCTGGTATGAAATAGCTTTTCAATCGGTGATATCACTCGCTCTGAGACCTTGAAGTATTTTTTTCTCCCTTGCATTAGTGATAGGTAACAATGTTTCGTGGGAGGCAGTTGTGTTCAGAGGGTCCCTAGTTTGAGCCCAGGTTGGGGCAAGGAGAGGGATTGAAGCAGACCTGTTTCAGGAGCATGCACCTGTTACACTGTCCTATGCTACAGCTCAGTATGTGTCAGGTTTTCCTTAACCCTTTGGTCACTGTGCTGGAGGTGGTGGTGTGTTTCTTCTCTGTCTGGTCCATAGTGGGGCTGTCTGGATTCCACACATACCTGATCAGCTCCAACCAGACCACAAATGAAGATGTGAGTACATGTACACACTCACTCACTCTCTCTCTGCTTCACAAGTTAAGAGGATTGGTAAGTGTTTAACTGGATTTCTCTTAAATTGCTGAATTTCTCATGTGTAAAACCTCAGTACCTTCAGGGTTCATCCATACCCCCAGCCATCTCCTGTCTCCTACCAGATTACCCAGACACTACTAAACCCCCAGCCATCTCCTGTCTCCTACCAGATTACCCAGACACTACTAAACCCCCAGCCATCTCCTGTCTCCTACCAGATTACACAGACACTACTAAACCCCCAGCCATCTCCTGTCTCCTACCAGATTACACAGACACTACTAAACCCCCAGCCATCTCCTGTCTCCTACCATATTACCCAGACACTACTAAACCCCCAGCCATCTCCTGTCTCCTACCAGATTACACAGACACTACTAAACCCCCAGCCATCTCCTGTCTCCTACCAGATTACCCAGACACTGCTAAACCCCCAGCCATCTCCTGTCTCCTACCAGTTTACACAGACACTACTAAACCCCCAGCCATCTCCTGTCTCCTACCAGATTACACAGACACTACTAAACCCCCAGCCATCTCCTGTCTCCTACCAGATTACACAGACACTACTAAACCCCCAGCCATCTCCTGTCTCCTACCAGATTACACAGACACTACTAAACCCCCAGCCATCTCCTGTCTCCTACCAGATTACACAGACACTACTAAACCCCCTTTCTTCTCCTGTCTCCTACCTGATTTCACAGACACTACTAAACCCCCTCCTCCTGTCTCCTACCTGATTACAGACACTACTAAACCCCCTCCTCCTGTCTCCCACCTGATTACAGACACTACTAAACCCCCTCCTCCTGTCTCCTACCTGATTACAGACACTACTAAACTCCCTCCTCCTGTCTCCCACCTGATTACAGACACTACTAAACCCAGGCAGCAGTTTGTTTTTTCCTCTAGTGGATGGTTGACTTTGGGGGAAGACAACCAGATCTGAGTTTGCCTCATCGCTCACCACTGTAGAGCTGCCTGGGACATTATAGACACACACATACAGGAGGAACTGAAAGTTCCGGGCAAAAGTCTGAGGAAATTGATCTTCCCTTTTTAAAAAAAAAATACAACTACGTTTTTAACCCCTGGTTTATTGCTCTGATTGTGGCTTTTTCTGTTTCAGATCAAAGGGTCGTGGTCGTCTAAAAGAGGGAAAGACAATTATAACCCTTACAGCCACGGAAACATATTCACCAACTGCTGTGCAGCACTGTGTGGACCCCTGCCACCCAGGTAAGGACAGTTCTGTGTTTGCGTGCGGATCTGACACTATCTGGCTCTGTATATTTGGATTTACCCAGAATGTAACATATGGCACACTATCATCCTCTGTCTTAGAGAAATCTCAAATCCAATAGTTCTTCTCATTCTAGGAGAAATCAGTTTTTCCTGTCACTGTAATTTCCTACATTGTCAGAAAGCTAAAATAGGTCCGTCACACAGAGCTCATCTTGATCTCGCTAGAGAGCTGCTGCTGTGAAATCTTCTGCCTGCAGCTATTCCTCATTCAGACCTCTGATAGTACAACGGATTCCAGCACCTCCCAGTGAGATCAAACTATGCACATAGAAGTGCTAGATGTAGTAGTCATTGTATCTATAGACTCATAGCCATTGATTGCTTATTAACTTGTCTTATCCAACACTTCTCTACAGAATTTGCATTCAGACACATCAACAATATAACCCTTTCATTTGGATTGCCTCACTGTGTATAACTCATAGTTGAAACCCCATTATTTATTTCACCTTTATTTAACCAGGTAGGCCAGTTGAGAACAAGTTCTCATTTACAACTGCGACCTGGACAAGATAAAGGAAAGCAGTGCGACAAAAACAACAGCAGAGTTACACATGGAATAAACAAACGTACAGTCAATAAGACAATAGAAAAATGTATGTACAGTGTGTGCAAATGTAGAAGAGTAGGGAGGTAAAGCAATAAATAGGCCATAGAGGCAAAATAATTACAATTTAGCATTAACACTGGAGTGATGTGCAGAAGATGATGTGCAGGTAGAGATACTGGAGTGCAAGAAAAGAAATGGGGATGAACAGTGAAATATACCTGCTGGAGCTACGGGTGGGTGTTGCTATGGTGACCAGTGAGCTAAGATAAGGCGGGGCTTTACCTAGCAAAGACTTATAGATAGTGGATTTGGCGATGAATATGTAGCAAGGGCCAGCCAACGAGAGCGTACAGGTCGCAGTGATGAGTAATATATGGGGCTTTGGTGACAAAATGGATGGAACTGTGATAGACTACATCCAATTTGCTAAGTGGAGTGTTGGAGGCTATTTTGTAAATGACATCGCCGAAGTCAAGGATCGTAGGATAGTCAGTTTTACGAGGGTATGTTTGGCAGCATGAGTGAAGGAGGCTTTGTGAAATAGTATGCCGATTCTAGATTTCATTTTGGATTGGAGATACTTAATGTGACTCTGGAAGGAGAGTTTACAGTCTAACCAGACACCTAGGTATTTGTAGTTGTCCACATATTCTAAGTCTGAACCGTCCAGAGTAGTGATGCTAGGCGGGCGGGCAGCAATCGGTTAAAGAGCATGCATTTAGTTTTACTAGCATTTAAGAGCAGTTGGAGGCCACGGAAGGAGTGTTGTATGGCATTGAAGCTCGTTTGGAGGTTTGTTAACAGTGTCCAAGGAAGGGCCAGATGTATACAGAATCGTGTAGTTTGCGTAGAGGTGGATCAGGGAATCACCAGCAGCAAGAGCGTCATCATTGATGTATACAGAGAAGAGTCTGCCAGCAAATTGAACCCTGTGGCACCCCCATAGAGACTGCCAGAGGTCCTGTCAACAGGCCCTCTGATTTGACACACTGAACTCTATCTGAGAAGTAGTTGGAGAACCAGGCGAGGCAGTCATTTGAGAAACCAAGGCTGTTGAGTCTGCCGATACGAATGCAGTGATTGACAGAGTCGAAAGCCTTGGCCAGGTCGATGAAAACGGCTGCACAGTACTGTTTTTTAGCGTGGCTGAGGTGCACCCATGACCAGCTCGGAAACCAGATTGCATAGTGGAGGAGGTACGGTGGGATTCGAGATGGTCTGTGATCTGTTTGTGATCTTGGCTTTCAAAGACTTTAGAGAGGCAGGGCAGGATGGATATAGGTCTGTAACAGTTTGGGTCTAGAGTATCTCCCCTTTTGAAGAGTGGGATGGCCGCGGCAGCATTCCGATCTTTACGGTTCTTAGACGATACAAAAGAGAGGTTGAACAGGCTAGTAATAGGGGATAAGAAAGAGAGGGTCCAGATTGTCTAGCCCAGCTGATTTGTAGGGATCCAGATTTTGCACCTCCTCAGATTTTACCCCGGCTGTTGGCCGGGGTATGGCAAGCCAGGTGGAAAGCATGGCCGGCCGTAGATAAATGCTTATTGAAATTCTCGATTATCTTAGATTTATTGTGGTGACAGTGTTTCCTAGCCTCAGAGCAGTGGGCAGCTGGGAGGAGCTGCTCTTATTCTCCATGGACTTTACGGTGCCCCAAAACTTTTTAGAATTAGTGCTTCAGGATGCAAATTTCTGTTTGAAAAAGCTAGCCTTAGCTTTCCTAACTGACTGTGTATATTGGTTCCTGACTTCCCTGAAAAGTTGCATATCATGGGGGCATTTTGATCCTAATGCAGTATGCCACAGGATGTTTTTGTGCTGGTCAAGGGCAGTCAAGCCTGGAGGTAACCAAGGGCTATATCTGTTCTTACTTCAATTTTTTTTGAATGGGGCATGCTTATTTAAGATGGTGAGGAAAGCACTTTTAAAGAACAACCAGGCATCCTCTACTGACGGGATGAGGTCAATAACCTTCCAGGATACCCGTGCCAGGTCGATTAGAAAGGCCTGCTTGCTGAAGTATTTTAAGGAGCGTTTGACAGTGATGAGGGGTGGTCGTTTGACCGCGGGCCCATTCCGGATGAATGCAATGAGGCAGTGATCACTGAGATTCTGGTTGAAGATAGCAGAGGTGTATTTGGAGGGCAAGTTGGTCAGGATGATATCTGAGGGTACCCATGTTTACGGATTTAGGGTTGTACCTGGTAGGTTCCTTGATAATTTGTGTGAGATTGAGGGCATCTAGTTTAGATTGTAGGACGGCCGGGGTGCTAAGCATATCCCAGTTTAAGTCACCTAACAGTACGAACTCTGAAGATAGATGGGGGGCAATCAATTCACATATGGTGTCCAGGGCACAGCTGAGGGGGTCTATAACAAGCGGCAACAGTGAGAGTCTAATTTCTGGAAAGGTGGATTTTTAGAAGTAGAAGCTCAAACTGTTTGGGAACAGACCTGGATAGTATGAGAGAACACTGCAGGCTATCTCTGCAGTAGATTTCAACTCCGCCCCCTTTGGCAGTTCTATCTTGACAGAAAATGTTGTAGTTAGGGATGGAAATTTCTACATTTTTGGTGGCCTTCCTAAGCCAGGATTCAGACACGGTTAGGACATCAGGGTTGGCGGAGTGTGCTAAAGCAGTGAATAAAACACATTTAAGGAGGAGGCTTCTAATGTTAACATGCATGAAACCAGGGCTTTTACGGTTCCAGGACTGTTATGACCTATGGCCTCCTGTCTCTCTCCCAACACCCTATGTGCCTCCCCTCACATTCTACACACACTCTGTGGTGAAAGCTCTGGTTCTTCACACTCACTCAGCCTAGATAGCCTCTATCTTCTCTTGTCTTTACAGCCCAGGTTTCCCTCGCTGACGAGACAACTGGAGACGCAGCACCTCTTCTGTGGTTTAACTCTAAGCTCAGTGCCAAATAGCATCCTATTCCCTATGTACTGTAGTGCACTACTTTTGACCAGGGCTCTATAGCGAATAGGGTGCCATTTGGGACATGTATAAAGGCATGCTACAGTGCAACAGTAGCATGTTATTAACAGTGAGGTAAAACACACGTACAGGGCCAGGGGGGAACCGGTGAATAAACGGGAGAGAAATTTAAAATGCTTTTAGCTCTGGGCCTTTCAGTGTGTTTGGCTGCACTCTGTGTAACGGTCCCAACCCAGCCTCCACTGCCCACATCATTACTCACTGGTAATAACTCTACTGGGTAGCAAGGGACAGGACTCACTGGGCAGGTGGTGGGCAAGAAGGAAGGGTGTGTGTGTGTGTGTGTGTACATTCTATATGTCTTCAGTTTTCACAAGTCCACCTCCGCCTGCCTGTCTGGTGAATTCCTGTAAGAGACTAGCTAGCTCTGTGTCAACAGTCTCTCTGTTACTGATTACCCTGTGCACGCACACATTCCGTTAGAGCTGACCTGTGTCACTGTTTCATATCAACACACAGCCCCTCCATGGTGGTGAATGGATGTTGGTTAGCCCATGACTTAGTCTCTCTATGCACTTACACATACTCACACACCCCCTTTATACAGACACACATGCAAGCACTCACACACACACAAAACAAAGACACACACTATAATTCAATCATGTTGCTTAACCTCAGTAGGTTCCTGTCTACTCAGCCATGTGTCAGCCCAGCAATGGTAATGATAGAACAGCGATAATGATTCACTCCACTGATCGTCGTATGATCTCATTGACTGAATACTAAGAGGAGAGCCTGCATACGGAATGAAACATTAAATACAACGCTCCTTTAGTGGGTTTCTCTATGTGCTTCTTCTGGCCCTCTTATTCTTTCACAGTGTTAACTCTCAGTCATCTCATTTCATCTGCATTCTGTATCCTCTTAACATCGATTTACATTGTGTAAGGATATCTGCCAACGATTGAAATTAAGTATTCAAAGAAAGTAAAGCATTTCATTCACAAATGCAAAATAAATGTACAGTGTCAGCCTTGCCTCAAAGTACGGTATTGAAATAGACTTGGGACTTGCCTTATTCACTTGTCAAGGAAGGGATCTAAAATATGATATAATTGAATGGTTTTCTCAGATATTTCTCTTTCTCTCCTCAGTCTCATCGACAGAAGAGGCTTTGTCCAATCAGACACGCCACAGCCCACCCCGCCAACCAATGGCATCACCATGTATGGATCCACCCAATCACAGAGCCACATGGTGAGCCATTCTCCACTCTGTGTCTTTTCCAAACTTACTTGTGGCCATCAGTGCAAACCAAACCACACCCTTGCCATCTTAATATGGCTTACCATATGTCAACTGGCCTCTTGAAGATTAGTTAGCTATAGGTTCCTTTATAAAAGGTCAAGCATGGTGAACAGTGATATCATTGATTCAGCCATTCCGGGCCTTGAATGGAGGGTGGCCGCACAGTGACCCATCATTGGCTGACTCAACCTGGAAAACGAATGGCAGCTGTTGCTGTGCCAGGCCCTGATTGCGTGGCAGTGCCAGCTTCTTCAGCTCTCATAGTAGCCTGATTGTCCAGCTGTTGTCTTATATCCTGCTTGTTTTTTATCTGTAAACAATGGCTCTACTGTCCGCCTTGCCATCTAGATAGATAAACTATCCCAATCAATCTCCCGGGAATTATGATGACCAGCGGCATCATTGTGTATTATTGCAATCATCAGCATTGGTAATTGGTTTAGAGTTGGACCAGGGCCCTGTTTCCACGCGATGGGGGTCAAGGGCAGAGTAGGGTTAGAGCGTCCCTCCCTCCCTCCCTCAGGATTGATGAATAAATACCGCTGCTCCCCTCATACCACGCTAGCAAGCCAACTGACAAGGCTGTTGATCTCACCTCTCTCCCTCTTTCCCTCCAGCTCCTCTCAATCCAAATCTAGAAAGCCAAATCCAAATAGCCAAATATTTTGCCAATCTCAGTTCCATATCTGGTCAACAGATTGGAACAAATCAACTGCTGGGATTCCAAATAGTGGATTGTTTCTGTTAATATTCACACAGATTTTACCCATGATGCTCAGTGATCTGGCATTATGGCTGGGAAATAGGTCAGTGCGTGTGTGCGAGCGACAGGCAATGTCATTATGGACAGTGCTCGTGCTGTGTGACTCCTTGGCTCCCCCCCTCATCACACTCTCCCCCTCTCTGACATCCCTAGGGAGGGACATGTGTTGTGCTCATGTGCAGTGCACACTCTCTCCCCCTCTGCTTCCCACAACCTTATCATGCAGACTGACTGGACAATCTAACTGTGCTGGGAGGTTTTGGCATGGCAAAAACAGATATAGATGGCAAGAAAGGGATGACAGACAATAACAGACATAGGGAGAGGAAATGAGAATAAATGGTGTTTTAGAGAAAGGTCCTACAGTACCCAGGTGGAGTGAGTCTGACTTAACAAGGCACTGTCAGCAGAGAGTGTAATTGGTGTTGGAGTGTTTCAGAACAAAGGGAGAGGAACTGTAAATGTCAACCTCACCCCACCAGTCCTGCAGGGAATGAAAGAAAGAGGACGGCATCTGGTGGCCCTTAGTGAACAAGCCGTTGTTTCCCTTCTCCTACATTCTAATGAACGGTCACTACTTGTTATACTCCTCTGAACTTGAATCCAATAGGCTGTTAGAATAATCCAGTGTCCTGGATGGCAGCTCTGGTCTTATTGAGTGGGTCATGGCCATCTGGAACAGTTGTGCTGGCTGGGAGACGGGTTTGGCATTCCATCGCTTTATCACATGTAGTCTGTTAGGACCAGTTGTTATTGTTAGGAGTAACATACTACATTTATTACTTTTCACAGGGAACCATTTGAAATGTCGCCACTAACGAAATATATATTTAGTCACCAACTTAAGAGAATGTGGCATCTGTTTGACTTAACAAGAGAAAGAATTTCCATTGAAATATAGCACCGTTGAATCATAGCTGGTCGTCATGTAAATACGGAAAGACTGAAAAACAGCTTCTGTCTCCGGGCCATCAGACTGCTGAACAGCCATCACACAAGTGTCCTGCAGTACGAGACAAAACATACACCTCATACACACTCAAGACTCCTGTACTCACAAATACATTCACACACAGCCAACTCTGCTGTCCCATGTATATAGAGACAATAAACAATGGACACTTCATGTTTCTTTCATACAGTTTTTCCACATACTGTATTCTCAACATCGCTCATTCTAATATATCTACTACTCTACATTGCATTACTGTTACACTGCACACAGCGTATTTATATACTGGATTCTTGAGAAATCACTGTAATATATACTGCTGTACATATCATTCTCACTTGAACTTTTTGGTGTATATATGCATAGAGTTCATTTGGAATACTGATGGTGTTAATTGGATTCGTTACTGCACTGAGCTAGTAACACAAGCATTACACTGCTCCCGCTATTATAACATCTGCTAAACTGTGTACGTGACCAATACACTTTGATTTGTAATAGTGAAAGGCAGTCTATCAATGTACGAAAGGCAAATTGGTAACTAATAATCGTCAAGTTTGGAGTAGACTATTGCTGTTTTTTCCATGCATCTGTTTTGTAAAGCCATTGTAGGCTGATCTAGAGAAGCTGTGTCACCATGGCAACAGATGACAAGGACGCCGTCATGTCATTACACCATCCGTTACATTAGGCCCCAGTCAGGAAGTGACAGAGAGAACCGTGGAAGGACAGTATGTGTGGGCGACGTGACATCTAGAACAGTGGCCATGGCCTCTAGTTAAAACACAATCAGCTTTTGTTTTTTGTAATTTTCTGTTGTAGCTGGCAGCTATTTTTAGATGGCAGAGCGGGACACATGTAGACTCCGGAATTTGATGGACTCCTGTTTCAACTTGAGTACTGGATGATGAGCCACACAACTCATTTTAGACTCTCAGTATCTTTGTGGTGTCTACCTGACGTGTGATTTGTTAATTCATTAGACAAATGACTAATAGAATGCTTCTCAACTATGTCAAACTAATAATCTAGCTTGAACAACCCTAGAATGAACCAATGTTTAGACAGCTGTCATCATTTGAATGTGCATCAGATCATCATGCAGTCAGTCAGCCAGGCAGGCAGATCGTCAGGCAGGCAGGCAGTCAGCCAGGCAGGCGGATCGTCATGCAGGCGGATCGTCATGCAGTCAGCCAGGCAGGCAGTCAGCCAGGCAGGCAGATCGTCATGCAGTCAGCCGGGCAGGCAGATCGTCATGCAGTCAGCCGGGCAGGCAGATCGTCATGCAGTCAGCCGGGCAGGCAGATCGTCATGCAGTCAGCCGGGCAGGCAGATCGTCATGCAGTCAGCCGGGCAGGCAGATCGTCATGCAGTCAGCCGGGCAGGCAGATCGTCATGCAGTCAGCCGGGCAGGCAGATCGTCATGCAGTCAGCCGGGCAGGCAGATCGGCATGCAGTCAGCCGGGCAGGCAGATCGGCATGCAGTCAGCCGGGCAGGCAGATCGGCATGCAGTCAGCCGGGCAGGCAGATCGGCATGCAGTCAGCCGGGCAGGCAGATCGGCATGCAGTCAGCCGGGCAGGCAGATCGGCATGCAGTCAGCCGGGCAGGCAGATCGGCATGCAGTCAGCCGGGCAGGCAGATCGGCATGCAGTCAGCCGGGCAGGCAGATCGGCATGCAGTCAGCCGGGCAGGCAGATCGGCATGCAGTCAGCCGGGCAGGCAGATCGGCATGCAGTCAGATCGTCATGCAGTCAGCCGGGCAGGCAGATCGTCATGCAGTCAGCCGGGCAGGCAGACCGATCAAGAGCAGACATGGTTTTGTTCAGGCTAGGCTAGACCAGGTACGGTTAGTTGTAATTCCTTCTCTCCCTAGCTCTGTGCCAGCTGCTCTTCCTGTAGTTTGCTGGGCTGATGGCCGGTTTATGACCAGGGCTAAACTTATCGGAACTCAACTTCACTACCTCACAGGCTCCTAGCACAGAGCAGCACGCCAACATGGGTAATGACAGCCAGTGCTTTGGAAAATATCTGTATCTTCTCCCCCTGGGAAGAACAGGGGACAGCAGTCCCAGACCCAACCAGCAACTCACCCTCCCCAGCCTCTAAAGGAATTACAGCCAAGGAGATAGTCAAAGCTCATTAGTAAATAATGCCTATTTTTCCAAAGGACAGTATGGAGCTAAAACATTTGAAAAGCATTTATAAAGTAACCTAAGGAGTGCAACTTTGCCAAAGCTGGCCCTTATTATTAGATTTGGAGATGTGACGGGATTGTGGAGCGCACCTGTCAAAGAGAAGCTTTCGATCTTGACTAGCTGACATTGGGGCTAAACTAATCATGATGAAAGACCTATAGGCTGTCTCCTTGTTGTCGGTGATCAAGCCTGCCACTGTTGTGTTGGCAAACTTAATGATGATGTTGGCGTCTTGCCTGGCCACGCAGTCGTGGGTGAACAGGGAGTACAGGAGGGGACTAAACACGCACCCCTGAGGTCCCCCGTGTTGAGGATTAGTGTGGCAGATTTTTTATATTTTTATAAATGCATAAATAAATGATTTAACCTTTATTTAACCATGTAGGCTAGTTGAGAACAAGTTCTCATTTGCAACTGCGACCTGGCCAAGATAAAGCATAGCAATTGGACACATACAACAACAGAGTTACACATGGAATAAACAATACATAGTCAATAATACAGTAGAACAAAAGAAAACAAAATGGCTATACAGTGAGTGCAAATAAGGTCAAATAAGGGAGTTAAGGCAATAAATAGGCCATGGTGGCAAAGTAATTACAACATAGCAATTAAACACTGGAATGGTAGATGTGCAGAAGATGAATGTGCATGTAGAGATACTGGGGTGCAAAGGAGCAAGATAAATACAGTATGGGGATGAGGTAGGTAGATGGATTGGCTGTTTACAGATGGACTATGTACAGGTGCAGTGATCTGTGAGCTGCTCTGACAGCTGGTTCTTAAAGCTAGTGAGGGAGATATGAGTCTCCAGCTTCAGAGATTTATGCAGTTCGTTCCAGTCATTGGCAGCAGAGAACTGGAAGGAAAGATGCCCAAAGGAGGAATTGGCTTTGGTGGTGACCAGTGAGATATACCTCCTGGAGCGCGTGCTACGAGTGGGTGCTGCTATGGTGACCAGTGAGCTGAGATAAGGCGGGGCTTTACCTAGCAGAGACTTGTAGATAACCTGTAGCCAGTGGGTTAGGCAACGAGTATGAAGCGAGGGCCAACCAACGAGAGCGTATAAGTCGCAATGGTGGGTAGTGTATGGGGCTTTGGTGACAAAACGGATGGCACTGTGATAGACTACATCGAGTTTGTTGAGTAGAGTGTTGGAGGCTATTTTATAGATGACATTACCGAAGTCTAGGATCGTCAGTTTTACGAGGGTATGTTTGGCAGCATGAGTGAAGGATGCTTTGTTGTGATATAGGAAGCCGATTCTAGATTTAATTTTGGATTGGAGATGGTTAATGAGAGTTTACAGTCTAACCAGACACCTAGGTATTTAGTTGTAGTCAGAACTGTCCAGAGTAGTGATGCTGGACGGGCGAGCAGGTGCGGGCAGTGATCGGTTGAATAGCATGTATTTTTGTTTTACTTGCATTTAAGAGCAGTTGGAGGCCACGGAAGGAGAGTTGTATGGCATTGAAGCTCCTCTGGAGGTTAGTTAACACAGTGTCCAAAGAGGGGCCAGAAGTATACAGAATGGTGTCGTCTGCGTAGAGGTGTATCAGAGAATCAACAGCAGCAAGAGCGACATCATTGATGTATACAGAGAAGAGAGTCGGCCCGAGTATTGATGAGATGCGTTTTGTTGCCTTCCCTTACCACCTGGGGGGCGGCCCGTCAGGAAGTCCTGGATCCAGTTGCAGAGGGAGTCCTTAGCTTATTATTAAATAGGCTAGACAAGGACTCATTTAGTTCAAAGGCTAAAACAGTGCACTGCTGGCTCATTCCCAGTCCATTTAGATGTTTGATTTACATGGACACTATTTAGGTTACAGAGATACAGAGCTAAATTATTATCTGGCTTAATGCTGTTTCAACTCCATGTATTGACTTCACTATGCATTTGAGTCACATTGAATACTGTGTATTTTAGGGCTGTCCCCGACAACAACAACAAATCTTGGTCGACCGAGAGTCATCTGTTCTTCGACCAATCGATTGGTCTAAATGTTTTAACGTGTATTTTTCCATATACAGACGGGCATGTTAGACTGCAAATTTACCACAAGCCCAAACAGATATAATATTTATATATTATTCAGACCTTGTATATGATCTCTCTATTATGCGTGGGAATACTTGAAGACGATTTACTGGTGTTATATTCAACAATATAGTTGGGGAACCCTGGCCTATGTGTTTTAATAAAAACATTTATATGTACTGAGCTTGTCTGATGCTTTAAGCTAAGCACACTGTTTGATGAAATAATCAAGACACAAGTGACTCTAGAGTGAGTCCGACCGCAGTTGATTTGATTGTGCCGGGCCGGGCTCAGAACGAGTGCCTGTGTGACTAGCAACCTTTGCCTCTCTTGTCTGCTGCAGCGACCACCTTAGAACATCAACAGTGTTTACCCGTATTGCTGAAGCTGAAACATAATTACAGCCATTTCTGACTGAAAAGTTCTGTTACTACTGCTCCACGAAAGACATCTGTCAACCAACAGTTTTTCTGTTTTTCTCTGGTGGTTTACTGTGCATTCTAACAAGGTTACTAACAAAATCTTTTCTCTTTTTTCTCATCTCTTCATTCATTCACTACACATGTTAACCTCATCTATCTTCATTCATTCTCTACACTCCTCCTTCTATCCCCACATTTCCCTCTGTCTCAACATGTCTTATTACTCTCCCTATCTCTCCTTTCCTACCCTTCTCCATTTCTCCTGTCTCAGTGTGTTCAAGACCAGTGCATTCAGAGCACCAAATTCGTTTTGCAGGCTGCCGCCACGCCCCTGATGCACAGTGAGCCGGTCATCCTCACAGACGAGGCCTCTCTACCGGGCAGGATGTCATTAGGCGGTCCCTGCTCTGGAGCCCTGCCGCTAGGGGGCCAGCCTACACCCCCCACCTCCACCCCCAACCTCAGCTGTGACAATGGCATGCTGCCCACCTGGAACGACCACAGCGAAGCGCACCACCACCACCACACGGACGGGGTCCACCACCACTTCCTCACGCCTGAGGAAGCTCCCTCGCCACCGGGCATGCTCCCCTGCGGCAGCCCCCTGGGACACAGCCACACCATTCAGGGCTTCTACAACCCAGCCAGCCAGGACTCTCTACATGAGGACTCTGTCAGAGGCCTGGTCAAACTCAGCTCTGTCTGACAGGGGGTTCACTCAAATATCTGTCCATCCCCTAAAACACTCCCCCCAGGCTCTCCATCCACACCTGTGCCAAACAGTGGGTCTTCCCAACCCTGAATGCCTGTAACCAATATCATCTACGTCCTCTAAAATCACAGGACTTCTCTAAAAGACTGTGATACTATTTGGCTACTGAGAGCAGAATTGAACTAGGACCTTCCCTCCTAAGCCAACAACTTGCCAAACCTCTGCATCATACAGGGGGTTGTTGCTGGTGAAGGGCCCAGGGGACTTGTGCTTGTCCTGTGCTCCTCTCTTCTACTGAAGCGTAGTCCACTGTCCTGGGAGGGGGACAGACAAAAGAGGGCTGTCTGTCAGCTATTCCTAAACATGTTAAAGAAAAGCTGCTTTATTTCTGTCGTGAATCACAGGTCTGCCATTTATTTTTTTGTACAACGGACTATGGCCTACTTGTTGATCTGATGGACAGTGTCTTTGCCTTTCTATCTGATTCTGGTTTACAGTCAATCACCAAACAAGAGTTGATGTCATCATGATGTATATCATTTAATTCATACATGTTTAAGTTACATGTTAAGATTCTGTATTGTGCCATACCAAGGTCATTTCTTTTCCTCGAGTTTTTTCCTGTGGATATATTAATAAAATCACATTTTTAAGGAACTAGATTCTGTTGACGCCAAGCCTCAAGGTGACCTGTTGAAAGTCATGTGACGTCACACATCCTTCAGTAGGTATTTAATGGTCGCCTTGTGACGAGTGCCTTTGATAAGTGTAGCTAAATGAGAATAACACAAACCATTCAACAGTTTAAAATCATTCTACATCATGTACTGAGGGTAAGTCCTGCTCTAGGCTCCTGTAATGGTCCATTCATCAGGGGTCTAAGGCCTCGGGACCTCCAGCATCAGTGTGGAAAACAAGGGCCCTCTGTCACCAGGAGACAGTCAAGAACAGACTTGTATGGGCTAGGCTTACTTCAAATGGAATTTCATTTCCTCAAGCCAGATGGATGCTCTATTTTTTAATGTAGCAAAAACCATAGGAAACCATCATCTTACACCAATTTCTCCTTGATTGGATGGTCGGAAGATAATACAAATATAATTTGACCTTAAGAAGCCTAAACAGATATATTTAACAAAAACAATCATTTCAAACCTTGATTATATTTTCCTGTGTAGGGTGCCGTCTTTTGGATGAGAAAGGAGTGATATTTCTTGCTTCGGCCTCTGTTTATAGTAGGGCCTTTTCCGCTGCATGTTTTGATTTAGAAAAATGGGCCAGTCGACCGCTGTTTGTACCGCTTAACTTATAGCCCCATCTGGCTGGTTGAAGAGGAGAAATGCACCTCTGTAGCGGTAATAAATGTGCATAGATATCACAGGTAATTGGGGAGAAATGCACCTCTGTAGCGGTGATAAATGTGCATAGATATCACAGGTAATTGGGGAGAAATGCACCTCTGTAGCGGTGATAAATGTGCATAGATATCACAGGTACAGAGGAGAAATGCACCTCTGTAGCAGTGATAAATGTGCATAGATATCACAGGTAATTGAGGAGAAATGCACCTCTGTAGCGGTGATAAATGTGCATAGATATCACAGGTAATTGAGGAGAAATGCACCTCTGTAGCGGTGATAAATGTGCATAGATATCACAGGTACAGAGGAGAAATGCACCTCTGTAGCAGTGATAAATGTGCATAGATATCACAGGTACAGAGGGGAAATGCACCTCTGTATCGGTAATAAATGTGCATAGATATCACAGGTAATTGAGGAGAAATGCACCTCTGTAGCGGTGATAAATGTGCATAGATATCACAGGTACAGAGGAGAAATGCACCTCTGTAGCAGTGATAAATGTGCATAGATATCACAGGTACAGAGGAGAAATGTGCATAGATATCACAGGTACAGAGGAGAAATGCACCTCTGTAGCGGTGATAAATGTGCATAGATATCACAGGTACAGAGGAGAAATGTGCATAGATATCACAGGTACAGAGGAGAAATGCACCTCTGTAGCGGTGATAAATGTGCATAGATATCACAGGTACAGAGGAGAAATGTGCATAGATATCACAGGTACAGAGGAGAAATGCACCTCTGTAGCGGTGATAAATGTGCATAGATATCACAGGTAACTGAGGACCTGCTGGATGGATTAGAACATTTAAAAATGACCCCAATCATAATGATTTAAAAGCAGGCTAATGATAAGACATTACATACAGTAGATTCTTCATATTATGTATGTTACAGCAGAAGGAAACATGACATCAACAGAATTGATTAAATAAATAATAAGGCTGAAAATGGGTGACTGAAAGAACTTGCAATGTTCCTACGTTTGCGGAGACTACATTCACGGTAAACGCATGTCTGCTCAATTGGAAATTACCTTTAAATTTTGAGCGTGCTATAGCGCTGGACTTTTGGCCAAGTATGAAAATAGTGGCCATGCAGTCATACATTCGATCCACGGTATAGCTGGATTTGACATTTTAAAGGCAATATTCACGGTAAACGCTGCATATGTCAGCTCAATCGGAATTTACCTTTACATTTTAACGCAGATCTTTCTGCAATACGGATTTAATCCAGCCCTTGTTTTCATTGGACCATCACCACCCAGTGCAATTGGTTTGACCCTGTATTGTAGTTGTGCTTGAATTGAAGTGCACTAGACTAGGGGTTGGGTTTAACCCCTATCGCGGAAGAGACGCGTTAAAATGCGAAGGTAATTTCCAATGCAGTCTCCGCATGTTGCCTTTACATTTCAATCAAGCTATAATGCTGGTCTTCAGGCGATACGGATTGAACCCAGCCCTAGGTCATTTGGTCGGTGAGCTTAGTCAACTAGATTTGGCCATTTCACATGAAAGAGTTTGACCTTGTGACAACCTTTTCAGGCCATGTTGCCTTTAATGTATGAACTTAAACAGCTATTGGATTATATTTAAAGAACATATCCTACAGAGGGTAAATAAATAGCCACATGTTCCCTCAGGTACAGAACATTATATATATTCAGGATTTTCATAATCGGAGTTGTCAAGCAGCACCTGTAACCATCCTATAATTTGTTTCAGCACTGAAGAACCTGAGATGGATGAATGAGTGTATTATTTTAGTGATTAGGGTTAAGTATTTAATTTTAGAATGATGAAACAGTGCAGCTCCAAGAGATATTTTAGTCGAGCCCTTCCAAATCACGGTCCCTGTCAATGTAAATGGACATTCTGGCCTTCCAATGAGTTTATACCTGGTGCTAACAAGCGACCTCTGTCTTGATTGTGACCATATTTTTAGACCGGTGTAGTGGATTAAAATACATTGTAGTCATATCTTCCTGACCACCTCCAGAGGTAGACAAGCCATTGTAAACAGATCTGGAGGGTCAAACCATTTAAATCATCATCATACCAGCCTCTAAATCATTGACAGGTGGCATTAATAATTGTCTTAAATAAATTAATAATTATTTCAAATGTAAGGGAGGGACTAGAAAATCCAGTCAATGCGGATGGATAAGATACATTTTAATACTATGTAGAGACGCAACAAACCTTGATCAGATCACAAAACCCACAGGTTAGCGCAAGGTGTAAATGGGGCTGTTTCTATAATACTCCTGTCATTACACATTATTCCAGCCTCCCTTGCACCAGATAGTGCATACAAGTATTACTGTCAAATCCTGTAGACCCACTCAAACAGATCCAAGGCTACCTCAGCTGTAAACCTCATGGCTCAGACATTGGAACCCATAATCAGGCTGGCTCAAGCACTGCTCACTGCCCAGGGTGGGGGAGTTGTGAACGGGCCTGTCGTCCAGAATAGGGCTTAGCCCATTGTGGCCTAGCTTGCCTCTGTCATAGGTCACCACAGCTTGATGTCCATCAGCTCCAGGTCTCCCATGATCTCCAGCTGGTTGATGGTGCTCAGGTCCTGCACCCGGTGCCTGTATTCCAGCAGGTGAGAGCCATTCACCGCCAGCTTGAACTGGTGGGGCTGGCAGAGGATCAGCATCTGGGGCAGAGAGTACTTATAGTGAAAAAGACTAGTAAGAATTCCAATAATACAAGTAACAACTGCTCATTTAGAAACAGCATCCACGTGAACAAAGAAAATAATTCATACTGATAGTCAGAGAGCATACCTCAAAGTACTCCCCAGGCGAGAAGGGGAAGACGGGAAGCTCCCTCTCCTCTGGTCCCCAGGACTCACTCAGGTAGGAGTTCCTGATGAACATGGCCGACTTCATCCGGGGGTTCAGGTGCAGAGCGATGTTCTCACTGCCGTTGTTGCGGAGGTTCACAGTGAAGCTGCCAGACACGAGGTTCATCAGAAAAACAGTGATGTAGAATAACCTACATTGTCACGCACAGGAGGTTGGTTGCACCTTAATTGGGAAGGACAGGCTCATGGTAATGACTGGAACAAATTTGTGGAATGGTATCAAATACATCAAACATGGTTTCCATGTGTTTGATGCGATTCCATTTGCTCCTTTCCAGTCATTTATGAGCTGTCCTCCCCTCAGCTGCCTCCTGTGATCTATCCTTCATGGATAGTGGGCAGTCCCTATCTTGCCATTATACACTCCCGCAAAAGATACACTGTCTATTTTGTTAGAACATGGTTTAAATACTCAGTGGTGTCCTATTGCTTACCTGTGTGGGTACATGCTGACATGTCCCTTGATTGTGATGTGCTGTCCTGGACTCACCCCTTTCAGTAGACTGCCTTTGTAAGGGAGACTCTGGAAATGCAGAAGATATAGGCCATGTCTGTACACTTAACATATTGATGCAATTGGTCATGTTGCCTAATATAGATCTATACTTTATGGAAAATATAACACACAACTCACCAGGTCACCTGAGATTGAGTATATTGCCTACAGGAGAAAATAATAATGAAGACATTCATTATAGAGCTAGTTGAAAACATCTATTCTATTGACCTATAAAAAGAGTATTGGAGGGGGTACTTACTGAGCTTGGTATAAAGCCAATGGCGCGCAACTTGACTTTCCCAGATATAGAAAATGTGTCAATCCTGTCCAGTGAGATTCTGTGCTTGTATTCTAACAAATGAGAACCATTTACTGCCACCTGCAGGTACAAAGGTGAACAGCATTCACACAGGGATCACAAAAATCCATCCACTGTATTTGCATGACTATACTAGCTTCTTTTGACTTAACAGTAGTGAATGTGAAAGCAAATGTAGGTTAGTGAGTTTTTCCTGTATGTAGCCTAATTAAAGACACCTTGTTAACCGCAAGTAAAGTCCCAGACATTGGTCCACTTGCCTTAAAGACATCATCGTGGACCAGGATGATCGTCTCGAAGGCTGCTCCCTGTCTGTAGGGCAGCTGCTGAAGGGTCTCCTCCCAGCCCCAACTCTCCTGCACCAGGGAGTTACACACCACGCACGGGGAGCCCTTAAAACGGGGGTTGAAGTGGAGGGCGATGTCCGCACGAGGTTTAGTGCTGGTGCCACAGGATAGGTCCATCTGGAACCTGCAGTTACCACATTGGTACGTATTAGAGAAGAGTTTCTGAATGTCTTAAAGCTGAGGCTGGGACTTTAGTCAGGGACTCACTAAAAATGTTTTTTGATGAACTTGTATTTTTTGTTAGCTAAACAATGCTGGGTAAAATGATTATTTCAGTGGGTTGAACTGATGTATTTTTTTGTTTGTTACCTAAACGTTTTATTTCTAGTTAAGCATATTCTTATATGAAGCTAGGGTTGAGGGTTAGGCTTGAACCGGGATGTGGACATTAAGCTAGGGTTAGGGTTGAGCCGGGATGTGGACATTAAGCTAGGGTTAGGCTTGAACCGGGATGTGGACATTAAGCTAGGGTTAGGGTTGAACCGGGATGTGGACATTAAGCTAGGGTTAGGCTTGAACCGGGATGTGGACATTAAGCTAGGGTTAGGCTTGAACCGGGATGTGGACATTAAGCTAGGGTTAGGGTTGAACCGGGATGTGGACATTAAGCTAGGGTTAGGGTTGAACCGGGATGTGGACATTAAGCTAGGGTTAGGGTTGAGCCGGGATGTGGACATTAAGCTAGGGTTAGGCTTGAGCCGGGATGTGGACATTAAGCTAGGGTTAGGGTTGAGCCGGGATGTGGACATTAAGCTAGGGTTAGGGTTGAGCCGGGATGTGGACATTAAGCTAGGGTTAGGGTTGAGCCGGGATATGGACATTAAGCTAGGGTTAGGGTTGAGCCGGGATGTGGACATTAAGCTAGGGTTAGGGTTGAGCCGGGATGTGGACATTAAGCTAGGGTTAGGGTTGAGCCGGGATGTGGACATTAAGCTAGGGTTAGGGTTGAGCCGGGATGTGGACATTAAGCTAGGGTTAGGGTTGAGCCGGGATGTGGACATTAAGCTAGGGTTAGGGTTGAGCCGGGATGTGGACATTAAGGGTTAGGGTTAGGGTTGAGCCGGGATGTGGACATTAAGCTAGGGTTAGGTTGAGGGCTTGAGCCGGGATGTGGACATTAAGCTAGGGTTAGGGTTGAGCCGGGATGTGGACATTAAGCTAGGGTTGGGTTGAGCCGGGATGTGGACATTAAGCTAGGGTTAGGGTTGAGCCGGGATGTGGACATTAAGCTAGGGTTAGGGTTGAGCCGGGATGTGGACATTAAGCTAAGGTTAGGGTTGAGCCGGGATGTGGACATTAAGCTAAGGTTAGGGTTGAGCCGGGATGTGGACATTAAGCTAGGGTTAGGTTTGAACTGAGATGTGGACATTAAGCTAGGGTTAGGTTTGAACTGAGATGTGGACATTAAGCTAGGGTTAGGTTTGAACTGAGATGTGGACATTAAGCTAGGGTTAGGTTTGAACTGAGATGTGGACATTAAGCTAGGGTTAGGTTTGAACTGAGATGTGGACATTAAGCTAGGGTTAGGTTTGAACTGAGATGTGGACATTAAGCTAGGGTTAGGTTTGAACTGAGATGTGGACATTAAGCTAGGGTTAGGTTTGAACTGAGATGTGGACATTAAGCTAAGGCTAGGTTTGAACTGAGATGTGGACATTAAGCTAGGGTTAGGTTTGAACTGAGATGTGGACATTAAGCTAGGGTTAGGTTTGAACTGAGATGTGGACATTAAGCTAGGGTTAGGTTTGGTTGAGAGTTAGGATTAAATTGGGATGTGGACATTAAGTTAGGGTTAAAAACAACAATAACATTACTACATACCTGTCAGCATCATTGTGAACAGTGCCCTGGATAAGGACTATCTCCCCGGGGTGTAGTCCCCCAGGTATGGCCCCAGTGAATGGAATCACCTAGATGGAGGGGTCAGATGGGCTTAATAAAGACAAACCATCTTGGCAAACATAATCAAATCATATTCGCTGTGTGTGTGTGTGTGTGTGGCCTATAGCATTATTTATCAATATCTTCCATCCCATTGTTGAAACACCAAATCATATAAAATCGTTAAACATGCCAACAGCTTTTCGGCCCAACAATTATACAATGAAATGACTGCAAAACAACAGACGTTAAAGGCCATAGCTGCACATAGATCTATTGAAGACAACAACATGCATGCGGTATACTATGTTTTTATTCCTACATTAGTAGAGAAAGGGAGATTACGTTAGTCTCGCTGTAAATATGAGTATACTGGAGGTAGTCTAGTAAAAAGCCTCTTACCGGATTTAGGACCGTTTGTTTCGCATGTGCCACAGCCATTGAGACCGTTATGCAACAATACCATGCAGTGGTTGTAGCCTCGACCGCTAAATGATGAGTGTAGAATGAATTGGGTCGATGTTTTTATTTTCTGCTATATTAGGATGGCAGTAGACATCTTCTCTTCCTCTTCTATCCAATAACCTACTACGTCACACATTTGCGTACCATGTGATCCAGCCTATGCGCGACGACATCTGCCGCTACTGTATTCAAAATAGCGTCAGGTTAAAGGGACTGAAGAACAAATACATTCCTGAACACACATTTTTTTATGTAACCTTTATTTAACTAGGTAAGTCTGTAAATAAGAATAGGTTCTTAACTATGACGGCCTACCCGAACAAACCTTGTCCACGCTGGGCCAATTGTGCGCCGCCCTATGGATCTCCCAATCACCGCCGAATGTGATACAGTTTGGATCATCATCATCTGTACAGCAATAAGCGTTAAAAAAAAAACTACAATAAAATACAAATCGCTAAAATAAAATTGAAACTAAACAGCTTCTATGTCTGGAAAATATTTATAAAAAAACAACATTTGCAATTGATTTTAAAAAATGAAATAATTTCCTAATCATATCCAAATGTATTACAGTGCTTCCTATTGGTATTTTAGTCAATGGATATTAAGTTCAAACAAAAGTTGACTGGGTACTGGCCAGTGCAAAGAACATAGAATTATCTCTATGGCATAGAATTAGAAATGGCATAGAATTAGAAATGTAGAATGAATGAACCAGTGGCCTTTAGCACGCCAGTTACCTGGGAAACACCTTTATGGCAATTGTGATGTCAGACAGAACTGGGTGAAACTTGCATGCAGCGAAGAACATAAATGTTCCTAGGCATGTAGGCCTATCCACCTTTATTTAGCCCCCTGAGGTCTCTTCGAACCGGAACACTAAGCTCGCATACCGTTAATAACATAACGTTTGTCATCAGACTGAAACAATTTCACATTACACTGTAAACTCAACTGTTGTAACTTCACATTACAACAACTATTTTGTATTTCAAAAGGGATTGTGAGATCATGTGTAAATGGTGATACACCTGTAATTAACAAGTAGTTACCAAACTGCACAAATGACCTGCTGCTGTACCTACATGTTATACATGGAACCCTGCTAGCTACCTAACCTTAAGACCCACTCTCTGCTGGCCTGTAGCATGGGTTGGCTCCATCGGCTACGGCTTCATCATGATCTGTGTGGCCCTGTCTGGGAAGCTGACGGTACGGGGCCAGAGAGTTCTCCATTCTAGGATCCCTCATCATCATGATCTCCATAGTATGCTCGTCATATGCACCCAATCTAGGAACGCTGTTCTTCACACATGGCTTCCTCAGTAGAGTGGGCTCCAGCTTTGCCTTCACCCTAGGTTGGTACAGGGGAGGGAGGAAATTAGCTAGCAGTTAATTACACTATGGATTCACTGACACTTCCATCCATAACTTTTCTAATTCATATTGTATCTTGTTAGAGGGTAAGCTACATTGTTGTATTCTCAAGGCCACGACAGCTAACACATTATCTCACCTCCATCTCCCACCCCCCTCCTGTGGAGCAGGTATGATCATGGTGAGCCAGTACTTCAACTCCAAGCGTTCCCTGGCCACAGGGATAGTGATGTCAGGGAGAGCAGCAGGGGCCCTGGTCCAGACCCGGCTCCATCTGTACCTAAATGACACCCTGGGCTGGAGGCAGAGTCTCCGAGTGTTCTCAAGCCTCGTGATTATCTGTCATCACTGGCTTCACCTATCTGCCACTCAACCCCAAAGGTACTGCAGGGTATTCAAACCCATAACAGTTTTCATTTATTGAGCATACAGTAATGGGACCATTTACCCCATCATGACTGAGGACACCCTTGTGTACCCTTTCAAGCAGAAATGTGATATATTCAAAAGCTACAGTATGTGTTTCTGATGGGCTATGAGGGATTTCAATTTCAAATGTCTTTGCAAGGGGTTACTAGAAGTGTGGTGGATAATTTAAAGAACTCTCCCTTGAAGTTTGTGGTCCTTGGTAAGACAAAGTCTTTCTTATCTGGGTTGCAGCCAATGGACTGTGTCAATTGGGATTCTTCATTCCATATGTCCACTTGGTAAGTTACATACTGATGTAAACAACGGAAGGCTCAGCTGCAACGGTACGACGTTATAGTTTGGAAACATTATGTAATTTGACTTATTCTTTTAGGGAAGAAATGCTATTGAAATGTAATAATCTGATAACAAATACCCTTAGTACTACCTGTACAGGATACATATAGTAAATAGATAGATACCTGTATGTGTGTGTTTTTGGTTTTACTGGGGACGAGAAGTCCTCACAAGGATAGTAAAACAAGGAGAATTCAGGGACATTTAGAGGGGTAGGTTTAAGGTTAGGGTTAGAAGTTAGGGTTACGCAATATAGGATTTTGAATGGAAATCAATTATTTGGATAGTAAAACAAACATGTTTGTGTGTGTGCTTGTGTGTCCTGCTCTAGGTGAAGCATGCTGTTCAGCTGGGCATCCCAGTCCACAGTACCACTAACATCATACTGTTCCTGGGCTTGACTAGCATGGTCAGCCGGATCATCTTTGGCAGGATCTGTGACTCAGAGAGAATCAACAGGCTGTACTTCAACCAGGCCTCTGTCTTTGGTGTTGGTGGGTTGCCCTTACTCCTATACCTCAGTCACTGTGACCGTTAGTAAGGCAATACGACACAAGAGAGTGTGTGTTATGGCGTTTATTGTCACAACTGTGCTGCAGTCAAATGTACAAGGTGAATGCTGCAGACCGTACACAACGTGAGACCTGTCTCCTCCTGCTGTGCCAGGTCTGCTGTAAATGTTGATCCCACTTCTCAAATCCTACGGCTCTCTGGTTGATTTGGCTTGTTCCTGGGGATTGCTGATGCTGGCAACTACATCCTACTCCCTGTCCTGACCTTTGACCTGATGGAGCCAAGAAAATGCCCATGGCGCGGGGGTTCATGCTCACGGTGAACGCTGTCAGCTGCTTGGGGCCGCCCTTCGCTGGTAGGTTCACTGCAGCTGATGTTATTGTACCAAACCAAATCAAATGTTATTCGTCCACATGCTTAGTGTGGGGACTAACAGTGAAATGCTTACTTACTTTTCCTTCCCAACAATGCAGAGAGTAATAATATCTACACAATAAGTAACTATAACATGGCTATATACTAGTACCTAGTCGATGTGCAGGGGTACGAGTTAATCAGACACCTTGACTTTTTTCACATTTTGTTACATTACAACCTTATTCTAAAATATATTCAATTGTTTTTTTCCCTCATCAATCTACAAACAATATCTCATAATGACAGCGTTTAAAATAAAATAAAAGATAATCTATACAAAATAAAAAACTGAAATATCACATTTACATAGGTATTCAGACCCTTTACTCTGTACTTTGTTGAAGCACCTTTGGCAGTGATTACAGCCTTGAGTTCTTGGGTATGACACGACAAGGAGCATTGCTGAACAGCTATTTCCAGGTCTCTCCAGAGATGTTCGATCTGGTTCAAGTCCGGTCTCTGGCTGGGCCACTCAAGGACATTCAGAGACTTGTCCCAAAGCCAATCCTGCATTGTCTTGGCTTTGTGCCACCCTTTTACAGTCGGGTTCCATACTATATTAGACAAATTAAAGAAAACCCCTCAAACATTTTCTACATGTTGTATCCCAGGTATCCCAGGTTCCCAGTACATTCCCTTTATCAAAATAATGTTTAATTAAAACTCAGAAAATAAAACTTCTAATATTCCATATGTGTGTACCCCTTTAAGATATCGTCTCTAGGAAAATCTCCTCAAACCCAAAGGCTAGAAACAAACATAACATTACATTTACCGACCTGGCATGGTTCCAAGTAATGGAAACAGATTATAATGTTTAGAATACATTAACTTTCTGTTCAAATTCACTGGTGTTACCTAAACAATCAAACCAAGAATCAATAACCGGAAACTATCACAAAACTTTTACGATTAAACTATTCAGACCTCTCTTACAGCCAAATATAGCCCAGTGAGCGCCACCAACAGTGATGTCCACCTAGCAATTTTGTTGCTAGTTTAATAAGCTTCTTTTCAGACTACCCAGTAGTACGGGTTCGACAAGCCAAACCCAATGAATATAGTTGGTCACGAATGTTTAGTCTTGAACAGAACTTACAACATCAATCAACATCTCTCAATCAAAATTGTACTGCCAGAAGTACAGAAAAGAGTGTGAGTCTGTACCTGAACAACTGTCAAATCAATTTGAGTAACGTTATTGTGTATTCTACGTAATGAAGCAGTTTTACGTTATCACGCAATGATATCACAACATAATTTTGCAACAAATCAACCTGCCTCCAGCAATTTACCTTGAAAATTAGTAGGCAACTGTCACGTTCTGACCTTAGTTCTTTTTGTTATGTCTTTGTTTTAGTATGGACAGGGTGTGAGTTAGGTGGGTTGTCTATGTTCTTTTTTTCTATGTTGTGTTTTGCTTTTGGTTTCGTTTCTCCTTTGCTATTTTGCTTAGTGTTCTCGGTTTAATAAATATATGATAAACACTTACCACGCTGCGCTTTGGTCCTCACCTTATTCCAACGACGATCGTGACAGCAACACTGCAATCAACTCTCTTATTCCTGCCTCTAGGCATATACCCCCTACTCAAACTGAGTACTGCTTTAATTCTATCCTAAGAGTAAAACCAAACTTTCCAACTTTCTCTACTCCAAAATGTAAAGGTACCATGTACTTCGCTTAGTTTATAATGTATGTCAGTCAATCCATAAGAATAAAAACATTTCGATGGGCACAACTCCATCGTAATTATCTCTCTGTTATCATTTAGAAGTCATTAGATTTAGGTAACTGTCTCTTCTATGATTCCGCATTTTAAATACGACTCCATTCCCAATACGTTATTCCAGCGGACTATTTAAGCAAGACAACGTATTCCATCGAAATCGGCCCGCTATTATTTAGAATAGATGGGTCTTTCAATGTAACCTAAACAAGCATTGCAACGTTCAGTTTATATCTTAAACAAACACTAACTAACCGTATCTCTCCCGGCAAAACATATCAGTATTTGAATTACAATCAGAATGAAGTCTATCGGTGCCAAGGCTGAGAGACAAACCCGAGTGGCAGACACAAATTTTACCTCTGAACCACCGTCACTATTGGAATGACGGAGAGTCTCCCCGCAGAAAACCCTATTATTATATTTGTCTGTAGTCGCAAACTCCGGCACGCACTACCGAGACCATTCCCAGAAAATAAATAAAAATAAATAAATTTAAAATAAAAAATAAATAAAATTAAAGGTCCAAGCGTTTCCCCATCGACGATTCACATTAATCTCGCTCTCCTCGTCTCTGCATCACTCTTTCTCTCCCGATTGTCACGCCTGTCCTTCCCCTTAGTTGAATTACAAATGTTGGTGGTTGTGTCCTACCTGGTCACAAGTTTTACAGGGAGCCTTACCCTCCCGGGCGAAATGTCCTGTCTCATTGCAATTGAAAAAACGCTTCTCTCTGTATCTGTAATCGCGTTTCTCTGTTTTCCCCCCTTCAGTTTAAAATCTTTCCTGCTCTTTCCCTTTTTATCCTGTTTGCAATCTCGGTGATTATGTCCCTTCTTATCGCAATGTTTACATGGGACCTCACATTCATTAGCAAAATGTCCGTATTTCTTACAATTAAAACATTTGATGTCCTTTTTCTTTTCTCCCTCAACTCTCTTCCTCGTCTCGGCTAACCATACCCTCGCGGTGTCTAACCCATCTGCCCGTTGTTTATCTGCCTTGTCTCCACAAACCCTATTTATTTGTTTAATCATTGATTCCAGTTTTTCTATATTTAAACGTCCGTCAAAATTTGTACTTACTCCTCCATATCTGGCCAAAATAGGTGTTCCTCTTATCTTTTCCCTGCATATATTTCTCGCCTCCCGTTAATTCCGGGACCTCCTTTGAGGATTTACTACCCATGTTTAGTAAAACATTGTAGTTACTATGATATTCTCACAAACTATGTGTATATATTTCTATGATCTATGTATATGCTCTTTTTACCGTTATCCAATCACTATAGTTGTTCTACAGTATATTCTCTCACTCTAGGTGTATGGATATCAAAGATCTATGTATGTGCCGTTTACCGTTACCTAGTTACTATAGTTGCTCTGCTGCCTGACTATGTATGTGTCTCTTTAATCTCTTATGCTCACAATCTATGGGTATTTTGCTATCTTGATGTGTGTTTCTCCTTTCTGGCATCCTTATCTATAGAGGTGCAGTTATTGGACATTAAATCTTACCCGTACAACTACAAGCTATTTCCCATGGGTCGTAAAGTCCCAGTTCACAACCTATTTTCTGTTGTGTCAAATGACTTTTAAAGTTAATATCTCGTAACTCACTCCGCTATATTAGGCTTCCCTGCAATTTATAGAATCTATTTCAGTATTGGTTATTGAATTGGTTGGGTTATCCTGTTCGCATAGAATTACCGTCTATTTCACAAAGACAAAACCCAGTTTATATCCTCGCCGTATATCAACCAGTTTTCATGAGGACTTTATTTAGGTATGTCTTTTGAATTTGATCTATGGCTAATATTACATGTTAATTAACCATTTAAGTTATCCTATTTGTACAGAAATCCCTGTCCTATCTCACAACACCTATTTAAATCCGGCTTTAACAAACCTTGCAGGCCGTCACAAATGTGGCCAGATCTATTAAGCTAGTTTTATTTCATGGTAGTGCACATTTAGTTAACTATCGATGTACACAAGGTGACGCCTGGTGAGATCTTAAATCATTCCCCCAAATTCGTGAATAAAGATTACTGACCTTGTCTTGAAGACTGGGAAAAGCAATGTAGGTTGGATCTCGTCACCAACTCTGTCGTGGACCAGTTCACCACTGGCCTGAAATAAACCCTCAATTCAGAGGTCAGGTCTTTGTCTTACGGATCCTGGATCCGCCCGTGCACGGTTTTCAGCAGTTCCTTGGGACGACAGAGGCAGGTATTGAAATCCTGCTCGAAGGACCAAATTGTCACGAGAATTATGTTCTCAATGTTCATCAACCCAATTGAATTAATTACATTTACATTTAAGTCATTTAGCAGACGCTCTTATATAATTACTCAGCCTGAAAGCCAGAATTTGTAAGAAACTGGTTGAAATGAATCAGACGGAGGCCCAGTTACAATAGTCAGAAAATGTATTTACGAGAGCGCTGGTCTGTTGTACAAAACAATTCATTTTATACTGGCTTCTCACGCACACCTTCACACAAACATACGCACACACATTTACACAAACATACTTCCACACAAAACAGAAGGTATCCGACGCACATACTGTCTCACTACCCAGCCGACAGAGATTAGGGAGACCTTGTCCTTGAGACGTCCCGTTCTCTCCCAAATCTCTAGTCAATTCGGCACCGAATATTGCTCAGACAGTCTGTGCTCAAGACACTATAATATACATATTGTTTTACTGACTAAAACTACACACATCATTAATTATAACTTTATGATTCTAGTCCATTTTTACAATTATATGGTTTCTGAGTGGAGTATTCTAATCATTCCTTTAAAGCTATAAATTCCATCAACAGGAACTTAATATAGACAGGTGTGTGCCTTTCCAAATCATGTCCAATCAATTGAATTTACCACTGGTGCACTCCAATCAAGTTGTTGAAACATTTCAAGGATGATCAATGGAAACAGGATGCACCTGAGCTCAATTTCGAGTCTCATAGGGAAGGGTCTGAATATTATGTAATTAACATTTACATTTACATTTAAGTCATTTAGCAGACGCTCTTATCCAGAGCGACTTGCAAATTAAGTTGTTTTTTTATGTTTAATACATTTGCAAACATTTCTAAAAACCGTTTTTTGCTTTGTCATTATGGGGTATTGTGTGTAGATTGCTGAAGAAAAACAATTATTTAATCAATTTTAGAATAAGGTTGTAACGTAACAAAATGTGGGAAAAGTCAAGGGGTCTGAATACTTTCCGAAGTCACTGTATAACTAGGAATAAAGTGACAGATAATTAAACAGTAGCAGCAGCATATGTAATGAGTCAAAAAAGTTTGTGCAAAAAGGGTCAATGCAGATAGCTTATTGGTTAACTATTTAACTAACTATTTAGCAGTATTATGGTTTCGGAGGAATGGAGTGTTTGACCATTTTTAGGGCCACCTTCTGATACCGCCTGGTATAGAGGTCCTGGATGGCAGGGAGCTTGACCCCAGTGATGTACTGGGCCGTCCGCACCAACACTGTTGCACTCTGCGGTCGAATGCCAAGCAGTTGCCATGCCAAGCGGTGAAAAAGACAGTCAAGATGCTCTCAATGTTGCAGCTGTAGAACCTTTGGAGGATCTGATGTCACATGAGAAACATTTTCAGCCTCCTGGGGGGGAGAGAGGCGTTGTCGTGCCCTCTTCACGACTGTGTTGGTGTTTCAACCATGATAGATACTTAATGATGTGAACACCGAGGACCTTAAGCTCCTGACCCGCTCCACTACAGTCCTGTCGATGTGTATGAGGGTGTTCTCGGACCTAATTTCCTGTAGTCCACGTTCAGCTCCTTTGTCTTACTGACATTGAGGGAGAGGTTGTTGTCCTGGCACTATACTGCCAGGTCTCTGACCTCCTCCCCATAGGCTGCCTCATCGTCGCCGGTGATCAGGCCTACCACCGTTGTATCATCGGCAAACGTAATGATGGTATTGGAGTCATGTGCGGCCACGCAGTCCTGGGAGAACAGGTATTCTTAAGTTGGAGGAGTATTAGCCATGTCAGTACAACCAAAGAATGACTGAATTGGATCAAAATGTCAAAGCCATCTTTTTGGCAGACGTGCAGACAGAGAGGTTGCATCACTGTCTTTGCATGAAAGAGAATCATAAAATGTGGTGATGATAAAAGTCTCAGTCATACCCTTGTTGTTTGAAAACTCAGTCATACCCTTGTTTTTTGAAGTCTCAGTCATACCCTTGTTGTTTGAAGTCACAGTTGTCATACCCTTGTTGTTTGAAGTCTCAGTCATACCCTTGTTGTTTGAAGTCACAGTTGTCATACCCTTGTTGTTTGAAGTCTCAGTCATACCCTTGTTGTTTGAAGTCTCAGTCATACCCTTGTTGTTTGAAGTCTCAGTCATACCCTTGTTGTTTGAAGTCTCAGTCTTTGTTGTTTGAAGTCTCAGTCATACCCTTGTTGTTTGAAGTCTCAGTCATACCCTTGTTGTTTGAAGTCTCAGTCATACCCTTGTTGTTTGAAGTCTCAGTCATACCCTTGTTGTTTGAAGTCTCAGTCATACCCTTGTCGTTTGAAGTCTCAGTCATACCCTTGTTGTTTGAAGTCTCAGTCATACCCTTGTTGTTTGAAAACTCAGTCATACATTTGTTGTTGTCCCGGTCAGGTAGGATGAATGACATGACAGGAAGCTACAACCTGGGCTTTGTGGTTGCGGGGGCATTGAACGTGGCAGCCTGTTTTGTTCTGACCTTCATCCCCCTGGCCAAGCGCTCAACTAGACAGACATGTAAGAGCATCATGAACGTCACCATTGACCGCTCCACACAGGAAATCATGCAGTGGGCAGATATCCTGCCTCCTTTCTCATATCCTGCCTCCTTTCTCTGAGGTAGCACACTGGTACCTGTAGTTCTTCCGTATGAGGGTTAGGAATCTATCTAACAACATATTTTGTTTCATTATTGATGGTGCCAGTTTTTCCTGACCACGTGACTCAACCAAGAAAAAGGTTATGGTCAGGAAAAACTACTAGTCCTAATGATATAATGTACATTTACTCATAATATTTCAATATCAATTGTCAAATAGGAGGAGCCAACAGTGTCCACATACGTGAATTACTTCTCTAAGACTACGTTTCGAAGTCCAGAGATTGTTGACAGTAGACCTGAGGTGTACAGTGGAGATGATGCCGAGACAGCATGACCTGCTGAAGTCACCCAGCTTTAGTAGCTTCAACACCACCAACGTTCTGCCTCAGCACTGTATAGGAGAGAAGAAATGTATCTTTTCACTAAGGGGAGCAAATACAATAATGTATTAATACAGAACTCAGTTATGGCTGATATTATTCGTCAATTCATCTGTTTTCATTCAAGAGAGAAATGACAAGCACAGGGCATTGTGACAGTGTTACTTACAATCATTGTCCAGTAGTTGGCGCTTCTGTACCAAGAAAATCTCATTATTATAAGGATAATAATTTGTCAGTGATAAGGACCTCTCCATCCATACTGCAAAACACACTATAGAAAATGATACTGAAACTTTTTTCAAACGCTAAATATTTTATTTGCAGCACTTAGTTTTGACTCAAATACATCATCCAACAGCTAGTTTGTTAGCTGTTATTTAATATGCTAATTAGCAGTAAGAAAGCCTTCAACCAACACTGTACTTTCAAGCATTCATCATCCAAAACCAACAGTCCGTAAAAGCTTCACTACACACTGACGGCAGCCAGCAAAATACCAGACGAATAAGTCCACATCTACTCAGTCATCACAGTTACAACAGCCTCTCAAGGATACTGTTACCAGAAGTAGTAGTAGCATTTTGTTCACCAAATAAATTCCACTGAATCAATCCAACGTATTAACAAAACTCCCAATTGGTGTATTATTGCTAAAAGCAAACAAATGTCAAATTCCTAAGAAAGCGCAAGGAGATGGAGTGCTATTGGACCCATTTCCAATATTGCAAATGTAAAAGGGATTAGGCATATTTTAACAGAACAGATGAACACTGAGCTGAAGTTGATGCAAAATATTCTTCCGACTAATTGCTGTGTGGACGAGATGATTAAATGCATTATAAAAAGGGACAAGCTACACACCAAAGGAGATATACATCATCTAATACGCGCAAACGTCTTCATCATCGGAAATTCTACTGAAATAGTCAAGTACTTGAGAGACAGTTCAACAGCATCTGGAATTACATACTGTGTATGACGGTCACAGTCTTTCTGGCTGGCTCATCAAATACTTGTGGGAGATGACAACATAATAGCATTTTCATTATCGGTAGGACTATGGCAAATTCCCCTGGCCTGCATACGAGAAATGACTCCTCACTTCTCCGAAGAATGTTAAAGAACAGAGTAGCTACGTGTGCCTTTAAAAAATGTTTTATGTGTAGTTCTGTCCTTCAGCTGTTCTTGTCTATTGATGTTCTGTATTATGTCATTCTGTATTATGTGTCATGTTCTGTGTGAACCCCAGGAAGAGTAACTGCTGCTTTTGCAACAGCTAATGGGGATCCTAATAAAATACCAAAGTAGCAGTGAGTGTGGTGCCCTTGTTTTCACAGCAACATTGATTCATTGTTGCTAATACTAGTGTTGCGTGTGGATGTTAGAGAGATCATAAGAGTGTTTTTGATCTTCGATATCATCACCCAAATATCGTATCAAACCAGACTATTTTGTCTTTGGCAAATGTGAGGCCTAACGCTTCGACCAAACCTACAGCGCCGTTGTGTAAAATGGTACGCAGCATCATCTGGATATGTGTACAACAATTCATCTTCTGCTATCATTTCTGTCAAACCGCCTACGCATACAATTAGACGCATACATTCCATAAATCCAACATATACATCACACCGAACGCACTGCAACTGCCTCTGCAAGGCAACGCTGCAACTGCCTCTGCAAGGCAACGCTGCAACTGCCTCTGCAAGGCAACGCTGCAAGGCAACGCTGTAAGGCAATGCTGCAACTGCCTCTGCAAGGCAACGCTGCAAGGCAACGCTGTAAGGCAACGCTGCAACTGCCTCTGCAAGGCAACGCTGCAAGGCAACGCTGCAAGGCAACGCTGCAACTGCCTCTGCAAGGCAACGCTGCAAGGCAACGCTGCAACTGCCTCTGCAAGGCAACGCTGCAAGGCAACGCTGCAACTGCCTCTGCAAGGCAACGCTGCAAGGCAACGCTGCAACTGCCTCTGCCTCTGCAAGGCAACGCGCTGCAACGCTGCAGGCAACGCTGCCTCTGCAAGGCAACGCTGCAAGGCAACGCTCTGCAACTGCAAAGGCAACGCTGCAACTGCCTCTGCAACGCTGCAACTGCCTCTGCAGGCAACGCTGCAAGGCAACGCTGCAAGGCAACGCTGCAAGGCAACGCTGCAACGCTGCAAGGCAACGCTGCAACTGCCTCTGCAAGGCAACGCTGCAAGGCAACGCTGCAACTGCCTCTGCAAGGCAACGCTGCAACTGCCTCTGCAAGGCAACGCTGCAAGCTGCAAGGCAACGCTGCAACTGCCTCTGCAAGGCAACGCTGCAACTGCCTCTGCAAGGCAACGCTGCAAGCTGCAACTGCAACGCTGCAACTGCCTCTGCAAGGCAGCTGCAAGGCAACGCTGCAACTGCCTCTGCAAGGCAACGCTGCAACGCTGCAACTGCCTCTGCAAGGCAACTGCCTCTGCAAGGCAACGCTGCAAGGCAACGCTGCAAGCTGCAACGCTGCAAGGCAACGCTGCAAGGCAACGCTGCAAGGCAACGCTGCAAGGCAACGCTGCAAGGCAACGCTGCAAGGCAACGCTGCAAGGCAACGCTGCAAGGCAACGCTGCAACTGCCTCTGCAAGGCAACGCTGCAAGGCAACGCTGCAACTGCCTCTGCAAGGCAACGCTGCAAGGCAACGCTGCAACTGCCTCTGCAAGGCAACGCTGCAAGGCAACGCTGCAACTGCCTCTGCAAGGCAACGCTGCAACTGCCTCTGCAAGGCAACGCTGCAAGGCAACGCTGCAACTGCCTCTGCAAGGCAACGCTGCAAGGCAACGCTGCAACTGCCTCTGCAAGGCAACGCTGCAAGGCAACGCTGCAACTGCCTCTGCAAGGCAACGCTGCAAGGCAACGCTGCAACTGCCTCTGCAAGGCAACGCTGCAAGGCAACGCTGCAACTGCCTCTGCAAGGCAACGCTGCAACTGCCTCTGCAAGGCAACGCTGCAACTGCCTCTGCAAGGCAACGCTGCAAGGCAACGCTGCAAGGCAACGCTGCAACTGCCTCTGCAAGGCAACGCTGCAAGGCAACGCTGCAACTGCCTCTGCAAGGCAACGCTGCAAGGCAACGCTGCAACTGCCTCTGCAAGGCAACGCTGCAAGGCAACGCTGCAAGGCAACGCTGCAAGGCAATGCTGCAAGGCAACGCTGCAAGGCAACGCTGCAAGGCAACGCTGCAACTGCCTCTGCAAGGCAACGCTGCAAGGCAACGCTGCAAGGCAACGCTGCAACTGCCTCTGCAAGGCAACGCTGCAAGGCAACGCTGCAAGGCAACGCTGCAACTGCCTCTGCAAGGCAACGCTGCAAGGCAACGCAGGGTTCCATTGGAAATTAATGTAATTCTGGTGTACCACAATGCAATGACGCTGTCGGTGTGATCGAAGCGTAAGAATGAGCAGTAAGCAGTGAGCACCATCCCTCATATCTACCGTATGCTGACTCAATCCGGCATTCTGTAAACATCAGTGCACACCTAGGGCCTGTTTCAATCAAACTCAGGAACCTAACCCGATCCACAGACTCAGAACCATTCTTATGCTGCAATAATTCACCTTGTTTCTAGTGTGTTGCAACTCAACTCAATTGTATGTGCGGGTAAAGTGTTGTCTTTGACACAACCTGGAAGGCTGGTTAATGGTTCTGAATGAATAGTTGGGTAGTAGTTTTGAATAAATAGGTGGGTACTGGTTTTGAACCTAACCCACTGGGCACAGACGTCAATTCAACGTCTATTTCACGTTGGTTCAATGTAATGGAATTGAAATTACATAGAAACAACGTTGATTCAACCAGTGTGTGCCCAGTAGTAATGCATTAATATGTAATTGCATTGTGCTCTTCAACATTATTCATTGATGATCTATAATAGTAGAATATAATTATTGTAGAAGATACATGTGGCTTATTGTGCTCCTGCTGGTCAATGGCCTTGTGAAGCAATGTCAAGGGCAGTTCTGGTATCAGGCCTTGGGGCTGTGTGAATGTTATAGCCCTCCCACTGTTCCTTCATAGAGCAAACATCACCGCCGTAGCAGGCCTTGTGTTGTTTATGGGTTCGCTTGTGTAATTTGCGTATAGGACCTGTGAGGGCCAGCTGTGTCAGTCACTTGTCCCCTCAACTGTCCCCTCATTCAGACTATTCCATCTCTGCGGTTCGATTTTTGGCTAAAAGCCACCAGCCAGCAAACAATATTCAAAACAATATCTATTCTAACTATCTGCAATTGCAAAAGTACACAATACAAAACTGAACACAGGGAAATGCAACAACAAACAAAAACTACTATGTGTGTCATTATCTCATTATGTCTCATTCAACATGTAAAAGTAGTCCTTGTTAAGGCTTGTCCTGTTAACTCGCCATGCAAAGAAACACATTCCATTACGAGCAGGTACACTGGACGGTGGAAAATAAAGGTGAAAAATGTTCATCTCATTTTAAGGACCACTATATTAGATTGATGGGCGTCTGTAACGTAGCATCAGTGATCCATGGTCACATCACATCAATCTGTCAGTCTTCTCAGGCAGACTGAGGATGAAAGGGAACAGTAGGCCCTTAGCTTCCAGTGGTGGCTTGAGTGGTTCATCTACAAAGTAAGAGCCGTCCTCCTCCACCACAAACTGCAGAGTCTGAGTCTTGTTCACACAATAGATGCAGTTTCCGATGACGGCACACCTGAACGGCATAGGGCTGCCCTGCCGCTGCGATGCGCAGTCATGCCACATTTTCACTATGGTGTCGTACTTGAACACAGTGACCCCCTGGTCACGGTTGACGTCAAACCTGTAGATGAAGCTTTTCAGAGCCACCATGTCGGTTGACTTTTTCCTGCTGTTGTTGTAGGGACACTCCTGCCACTCGTCCCTCTTGGGGTCATATTTTAGGAGACGGTAGAACAGAGACCCTCCAGAGACGTAGAGCTCTCCGTTACAGGTGGTGGCTTCATGGGCCACAGCGAACGCCCCTTTGGGTAAGGGAGCCACTGTGGTCCATCTATCAGTCCGAGGGTCGTATTTTTCTACTGTGAACAAACACTCCCCTCCTATGGCGTACAAGTTACCCTCCATAGACACTAGCTTGAGCTGCGACCGCGCCTGGTTGAGCGGCCGAACCTCGCTCCAGCGGTTAGTGATGGGGTTGTAACAGAACACCTTGTCTGAGACCTTGCCCTTATCCCCATATCCCTTTATCCCACCGGCCACAAACAGGTAGTTGTACATGGTGCAGATCCCACAGCCCTTAGTGTTAATGTCCTCCGGCATCAGAGTCAGAGGTCTCCAGTCATTGGCTGCCTCGTTGAAGTAGTAAATCATGTGGTTCTCCTCGAAGGATGCCACGGACAGAGGGCTCTGTGGTCGACTGTTACACCGACTCGGAGGTCTGCTCCCGACACGGTCAAACACATCGTTGATCTCAGCGACCATCAGGGACCTCTTCCCCTCCATTCTCTTCTTCAGGACCAGATCCCTCTCCGACCCCGTCAGACGCCCGTACACTGCTGGGTCCTGCAAGATCTGGAGGAAGTTGTCACTCATGAAGCGATAGGCCGTCTCTTTCAGTTCGTTGAGTCGTTGCTTCTTGGCGATAGTTAGAATCTCATAACAGTTCTCTGCTGTGACCTGCTCTGAGATGGTATCCATAGCAGCCTGGACGGCACATGGGATCTGTAAGATCTTAGCTCCTGTGATCACCTCTACCACATTGTCCTTGTGCACATTCATCTGAGAGGTGTAGATATAGTCTATCAGGATGGTCAGGGTCTTGTAGTTCAGCCCTTTCACTTTTAGGATGTCTCTTGACTGACGAGCCTTGAAATAGTCACTCTTCCCTGCCAGAACAGACTTGTGAACACTTATTTTCTGGCCACCGACTTCAATCACTAAATCTGGCTCCTCTTTAGGCGTTGTGTTACTGACTCTACCATGGCCACTACTGCCCCTGTGTCCTTGGTTCGACTCAAGCCCTGACTGTCCATGTAATGTGTCATATTCTGTGGGAGAGCTGTGACTGAACAAGCACCCCAGCTCTTGTATGGTTGGCTGGTTGCCCATGGTGATACAATGAGTGTCAGGCGCAGCGGTCCCCTGCTCCCGGGAGTCAGTGACGTTTGTGATGTGACACTGACTCCTCACTATGCTCTCTCTACAGAGGGACAGAGATCCTTCCGCTTCCTCTCTGGCCTCTCCCTTGAAGCATAGAGAGGGACCCACACTGCAGGGCACCTTTTCCCTCGCTCCATTCATATCCTCACTGATACCGTTTCTGCCATGAGTACAGTTCTGGTCTCTACCAGCATCAAGCTTGGGTATGTGAGATGTATGTGCTTGATGAGAAGGATCCGTAATGTGAAACTGATCTGTATTTGAGATGTGTGATCCCTGTGGACGGTCAAAGTGAAGATGCTTAATCACTGTACCACCATCCAACAAGTACTCCTTTGTAACTGGTGTGCTCTGTCGACCGAGTCCCTGGTCGCCCACTACGAATCCCAGGTCTGGAACATTAGTGCTCGCCTCCTGCTTCCTTGGGAGGGAACAAACACCCCCATCCTCATCTGAGGGGGAGGAGAGGATGTCCGAGCAGATGGGGTGGTGGAAGATGACATCTGCCTCCACCGTGTGCAACCCTCCTCTCGGTCTCTGTCTGTCATTCATCCTGTCTGATCAGAGCTAGTGGCAGTTCAGCTCCTCAGTGTTCATAATTAGGAGAATCCCACAAAGTCTTCTGGAATCACTCCTACAGATCCTCAGTGTTCATCGTGAGGAGGATCCAACACAGTCTTCTGGAATCACTCCTACAGATCCTCAGTGTTCATAGTGAGGAGGATCCAACACAGTCTTCTGGAATCACTCCTACAGATCCTCAGTGTTCATAGTGAGGAGGATCCAACACATTCTTCTGGAATCACTCCTACAGATCCTCAGTGTTCATAGTGAGGAGGATCCAACACAGTCTTCTGGAATCACTCCTACAGATCCTCAGTGTTCATAGTGAGGAGGATCCAACACAGTCTTCTGGAATCACTCCTACAGATCCTCAGTGTTCATAGTGAGGAGGATCCAACACAGTCTTCTGGAATCACTCCTACAGATCCTCAGTGTTCATAGTGAGGAGGATCCAACACAGTCTTCTGGAATCACTCCTACAGATCCTCAGTGTTCATAGTGAGGAGGATCCAACACAGTCTTCTGGAATCACTCCTACAGATCCTCAGTGTTCATAGTGAGGAGGATCCAACACAGTCTTCTGGAATCACTCCTACAGATCTTGGCAGGTCTTGTCTCGTGAACCTCTATGCCACTTTAGGGGAGAAGAGAAATATATATTGAAATATGAAAGTTTCAAATAACTAAAACATGTCAATTGTTGGCAATGATACTTAAACTCGGAGGGGCACCCTTACGCCACAAGGAACAAATGGAGCCTACTTTGGCATATCTACAGAGATTTATGGAATAGCTTTTATGTTGTTTTCTCCAAATGCACTAAACTCTATTGCAAAAGACACTAAGAGAACACATACTTTTTAAATTATACAGATATTATTATATGGTCTAATTGCACATTTGGCACTTGTTGTGCAGGAAAATATTAATTCTAGGCATATTATAAAGATATTAGACAGTGTGAATTGAGTAGTAAGTGAATTATTGTAGATATTAACAGCCAACACACGTGACGTACTGGGTGATCATACTAATCGAGTATTTTAATTAATCGCGACCCTAGCCGGAGAATCGCACATAGAGCGCATGCTCGGTGGCACCTCCATTCCACCAGCAATAATAAGCAAGACCTAGCATGAATAAGACCGTGACCGCCGAGATTTCCCTTCAAAATAAAAGTCCTGCAATGACGATGGTAAGAAAAAATACAAAAAGGGTTGAAATTTGTAACATTTTATGAGGACATTTTTGCAGAATATTTATATATAGCACAAATAATATTATAGCACTGACATTATTGTTAACAACATTAAAATGTATGATTACTCAATAGTTATCATGTACAACAGTAATACAAATAACAAAACATTATTTATAATGCAACTATTAATAATAATAGTAATATTAATAGTATAATAATTATTATAATAATCAACTTTAGAAAAACTAATCCCATTATTAATTATCCCATTCCTATTGCACGATGTTCAGTAAGTTTGTAATATTGGACAGACATATTGCACCTTACACAGTTTTCTGTGAGGCGAGTCATTCTACTCAGCACTTGTGGTTTCCAAATCGAACCTGTTTACACCCAGAGGAGCGTCATTGCTTATTTTTACCGTCCTTAGAGTGGCCAACCGGCTTAAATCCAATCATTTTTGCACAATGGACATACATATTGCATTGTACACAATTTTCTATCTTTAAAAGTGGGCTCTTTGCCTTTTTGCAATTCATAAACTGACAATTTCGGTGGACTGACAATGGATCCGTATTTAAACTATCCTCCTCATACAGAGTTGGCTATAATTTAAATTTCATCCTCCAGAAAAGGCAGATCTAATATTACAACAAATAATATGGCTAAACTCCAACGTACTGTAAGTCGCTCTGGATAAGAGCGCCTGCTAAATGACTTAAATGTAAATGTAAATGATAGAGAAAAATTACAGTTTTACAAGGGTATAATATTTATGACGCACATTGTAAACAAGAACGGTAAAATTGTCACAAAGCAACTATCAACAGTGTATGGAGGTCTATGCCCAACACAAAATTATAACCAATTCATCGTGACTCTGCCACAAAATTGGAAGAGACAATTACTTAAAGAAATTAAAGAATTAGTCCATCTGTCACCCATAAAAAAATCATAAATGATTAGTATAAATAAAAAAATATATAAGTTTATTTAAACTTAAAAGGTTTGACAGCAATAATGTATAATATTAAAGTCAGTTGTGAATAGGTTGATGTCCCAATACCTAACAATTGACACATCATTCCGTTCGTTTCAGTTTAAGCTATTATATAAAATACTTTCTACAAAAAGAGAGCTCAATATATGGGGCATTGAACAGTCTGACTTGGGCAGACTCTGCCACGAGGAAACAGAATCAATAGAAAATATTTTCTGGTACAGGCTATTGGTGGCTCTCGCTTTTGGAGTCAGGACCAAGAATGGTTGTTATGTCATAATATCAGGGTTCAGATTGACCTGCAAACTGTATTGTTAGGGAATCTGAAAAAACACTATCAGTCAATGGTAAATATCATTATACTCTTGGGTAAAGTATTTATATTTAGGGCAATATGGTAGAAATCTTACATATAGGGAGGTTCAGGACCCTCGTTAGACATAATAGTAAAATGGAGGGATGTATTCCAAAATGGCGTTAAACTGATGGGTTAATCTGTGGACATTAGAAGGTTGGAGTTAACATCAGAATGAATAGTGGATTGGCCTCTGTGGGTGAAAATCCAGCACTTGTAGAAAGAGAAAATTAGGAATATATGTATAATTATTTAACTACAGTTACTGTAGATGTGAGCGAAATAGATGTAAGCAGCAGTATAAGTCAATGGAGGCTGCTAAGGGGAGGACGGCTCATAATAATGGCTGGAACGGAGCGGATGGAATGGCATCAAACCATGTGTTTGATACCATTCCACTCATTCGCTCCAGCCATTACCACGAGCCCATCCTTTCCAATTAAGGTGCCCCTAACCTCCTGTAGTAAAAGTATTGTGGTCTGTTGGTTTACTCCAATTAGGGTATGGGGGGGGTAGTATAGGTTAAACATTTTAAAAGTATACCGAAGGAGACTCTTATTCTGAAGAATTCCAAAAATCCGTGACCCGGAAGTACTTAGTTATTCTTGCCTGATTCACAACAGTTTTAGTGGCAACTGCTGACTGATAGATACATGTTGAATACGATAGGGGAGGAGGATAAGGAAATCCGTCCAAGCTAACATTACGCAGTCAAATTGTGTCATAGGTTCATAGAAATTGATTAATACATTCATTCATCACAATTAAATGTTAAGAAATATAAATTGGGAACCTTGTGCGCAATATAGCCTAATTGCAACGCATGCAATTATTGCAGGCTAATTGTACAGTTTGGCTAAATCATCATTAAAGATGGAAATGGTAATGCATCTCGACTAATATAAAACATTGGCCAAAATATCATGAATATTATTATAGGGTAGCCGACTTACGTGTTTAGATGCAGGCAGCGCAATTCAATGGACTGCTCTCGTCAGTCTCGCACACACAAAGCCCAGTTATGGGAGGTAGCCCCAATCAGGAAAATAGGAGAACCTCACAAATGCAATACGGCTGTCTTTTCCCTCGTATATAGAGGATATTTCGTTAATGTGGCCCCTAACTCCACGTCCATTAGAGACATATCACTTGTTAATTGAGCTCCAGGACAAATAGTCTCCGGGTAAATGGATCATTGTTATTCCTTCACAACTCATAAGAGAACATCCACTGTAGCTACGTCTTGTCTGAAACCAAACGCAAACAGTTATTACAGGACTTAGTCTTTCAGAGTACCGATCCACAACAAATATGTCGCCAATATCCTCCTGCAGCTCTACAGTGCGTCTGAGCTAAGCATAGATAGTGCATCAAAAATCAATCCAGCATGGACCAGGGATCTCCGTCTCGGCTGCCACTACTCTGTTTTGCCTTTTCCAGTAGACTACCGACCGACGGTTATTGATCTAGAGTAGACCACACCCCCTCTCAGTATTCACCCCACATACATAGACAATGGCTATCCCCATTTGCCGGGTTTGCACCCTGCACGAGCTGGAGGCAACCGGAGGTGAAAATGCGACATTCCTTCACACGCCTTGTGAGCGATTTACCGTGAGGGAAACCCAGCGATCTGAGCCCCTGCGTGCGTTATAAGCCTGTCATTGGTAAGACCCTACTACAGCCTCTTATACAAACGCCCCGATTTTAATTCCATGCCTCTGTAGAAATCCTAGTACTTCAAAAGCAAACCCAACGGGCAACGAGTCTGCTGTTCACTATACAACGGACACGTTTGTGTTTCCCCTAGTGGGGTACTGTAACTCTAAAGACCCATGTGTCCAGATTAAAATGTACTAGGCTACTGCCTTCTGCTTGGTATGCTACAACATCCCATAATAGTTCAGTCTGAAAGGAAGAACATTGCTTCAACTTCCCCTGTAAACCATGCGCTATATACATAATACAATACTGTTTTCGAGCCCTGCATTTTTTTTCTCACCTTTATTGCATGTCGATTGGCTGACGACAGTTGTGGTATATCAGACCTTGTATGACAAAACATGTATTTTTACTGCTCTAATTAAGTAGGTAACCAGTATATAAGGCACCTCAGAGGTTTGTGGTATATGGCCAATATACTATGGCTAAGGGCTGTATCCAGGCACTCCACATTGCGTCTTGCTTAAGAACATCCCTTAGCCATGGTATATTGGCCATATACCACACCTTGTTGCTTAAGCATCTCTCCCCTCAGGCCAGTCTTCAAATGATTGCAAACCTGACTTTTTAAATAGTTAAACCAGCAAAACAACCAATTCAAACCCCTAGACTTATTCCACATGTTGTTTTACAACCTGAATTCAAAAATGGATTTAAAAAATATCTCACCCATCTACACACAATACCCCATAATGACAAAATGAAAGTGTTTTTAAAAGATTTTTCAAATGTATTGAAAATGAAATATCTAATTTACATAAGTATTCACATCAGTACATGTTAGAATTTTGCAAATTATTTTTTAAATTCTTCAAGCTCTGTCAAGTTGGTTGTTCGTCATTGCTAGACAACCATTTTCAAATCTTGCCATATTTTCAAGCCAATTTAAGTCAAAACTATAGCTAGGCCACTCGTCTCGGTAAGCAACTCCAGTGTACTAAACATTAGGAACACCTGCTCTTTCCATGCTTGACCAGGTGAAAGCTATGATTCCTAATTGATCAGTGACTGATCAGTGTAGATGAAGGGGAGGAAAGGTTAAAGGAAGGAATTTAAGCCTTGAGACAATTGAGACAGAATGTGAACGTGTAACATTCAGAGGGTGAATTGGCAAGACAAAAGATTGAATTGCCTTTGAACGGGGTATGGTAGAAGTTGCCAGGCGCACCAGTTTGAGTGTGTCAAGAACTGCAACACTGCTGGGTTTTTCACGCTCAACAGTTTCCCAAGTGTATCAAGTATGGTCCACCACCCAAAGTACATCCAGCCAACTTGACACCACTGTGGGAAGCATTGGAGTCACCATGGGCCAGCATCCCTGTGGAACGCTTTCAACACCTTGTCGTCCATGCCCTGACGAATTGAGGCTGTTCTGAGGGCAAAAGGGGTGCAACTCAATATTTGGAGTCTGTTCCTAATGTTTAGTGCACTCAGTGTATATTTGGGAAAGGAAAGGGGGATACCTAGTCAGTTGTACAACTGAATGCATTCAAATTAATACATTTGTCTTCCGCATTTAACCCAACCCCTCTGAGAGGTGCAGGCGGTTGCCTTAATCGACATCCACGTCTTCGGCGCCCAGGGAACAATGGATTAACTGGTCTTATGTAGGGTATTGTCTTGCTGAATGGTGAATATCTCCCAGTGTCTGTTGGAAAGCAAACTGAAGCATGTTTTCCTCTAGGATTTTGCCTGTGCTTAGCTGTATTCTGTTTCTTTTTATCGTAAAAAAACAACTCCTTAGTCCTTGGCAAGGACAAGTATACCCATGACATGATGCATCCACCCCCATTCTTGAAAATACAAAAGAGTGGTACCCAAGGATGTGTTGTGTTGGATTTGCCCCAAACATAACACTTTTGTATTCAGGACAAAAAGTTAATTTCTTAACTTTAGTATTGTGGAGTAACTACAATGTTGTTGATCCATCCTCAGTTGTCTCCTATCACAGCCATTAAACTCTGTAACTGTTTTAAAGTCACCATTGGCCTCCTGGTGAAATCCCTGAGTGTTTTGTCTTTCCTCTACGGCAACTGAGTCAGGAAGGACACCCGTATCTTTGTAGTGACTGAGTGTATTGATACATCATCCAAAGTGTAATTTATAACTTCACCATGCTCAAAGGGATATTCAGTGCCTTCTGCGAAGGCTTTCCACTAGATGTTGGAACATTGCTGCGGGAACTTGCTTCCATTCAGCCACAAAAGCATTAGTGAGGTTGGGCCTGGTTCTACCAATAGGTGCCCTTCGTTGCTTGGCATTGGATAACCTCCCTGGTCTTTGTGGTTGAATCTGTGTTTGAAATTCACCGCTCGACTGAGGGACGTTACAGATAATTTGATGTCTGGGGCACAGAGATTATGTAGTCATTCAAAAACCATGTTAAACCCTTATTGCACACAGAGTTTTACCCCTGCATTTATTTAGGCTTGCCATAACAAAGAGGTTGAATACTTATTGACTTAAGACATTTCAGCTTTACATTTTTTATGAATTTGTAAAAATGACCAAAAACATTATTCCGCATTGACATTATGGGTTATTGTGTGTAGGACAATGACACTAAATCTAAATCCATTTTAAAATCAGGCTGTAATACAACAAAATATGGAAAAAGTCAAGGGGTGTGAATACTTTATGAAGGCACTGTACGTACACTACATGACCAGAAGTATGTGGACACCTGCTTATCGAACATCTCATTCCAAAATCGTGGACATTAATATGGAGTTGGTCCCCCCTTTGCTGCTATAACAGCCTCCACTCTTCTGGGAAGGCTTTCCACTAGATGTTGGAACATTGCTGCAGGGACTTGCTTCCATTCCACCATAAACGCATTAGTGAGGTTGGGCACTGATGTTGAGCGATTGCACCTAGATCGCAGTCGGCATTCCAATTCTTTGCCCTAGCTTGACATACAGCGGATTCAAATAATCAAAGCTTGATGAGTTGGTTGTTTGAATCCGCTGTGATGAGTTGGTTGTTTGAATCCGCTGTGATGAGTTGGTTATTTGAATCTGCTGTGATGAGTTGGTTATTTGAATCCGCTGTGATGAGTTGGTTATTTGAATCTGCTGTGATGAGTTGGTTATTTGAATCCGCTGTGATGAGTTGGTTATTTGAATCCGCTGTGATGAGTTGGTTATTTGAATCCGCTGTGATGAGTTGGTTATTTGAATCCGCTGTGATGAGTTGGTTATTTGAATCCGCTGTGATGAGTTGGTTATTTGAATCCGCTGTGTAGTGCTTGATGGTAAGCGTGGATAGTTGTTCTTACAGCTTGGTATTGGACCAAATACCAGAGGCTATACATTACTGGTAGCATTTTTGAACTAGTGCAACGTTTTGGTTGAAATAAAGTGAGCAGGCTGAGTATGCATACATGAAATAAATCATACACAAGGCTGCTGAATAAAACATGTATAGTGTTAATATACACAACAGAAGTACATACAAAATGGCACAAAAGTATAAAGCTTTAGTTACATTTTTTTAAATATCCTTTAGTGACAAATGTATTTGAGCAAGTAACAACCCCTTCTTTTCATCTGGTAACAGTTAGACTCTCCCTCCATTTAGGATCTACTGGAAACCTGGCCAGCCAGGAAGTCCCATCATACCTCATATCAGCAACCACTCACCCTCCGTAGCCACTTGATGACAATATAAGCACACTTTAAGCTTCAGTGTACCAATGAAATATGGGCACCATTGCGGACAAATGATCTCTCCCTGACCCAATAACAAACAAGTAAACATATCTATTAACAGACCCAATTCATAGAACATAGCACGGCCAGTGGATATGATCATGAGAAGGCTTTGGCCCCAAATAATGCTTGTTCCTAACAGTGGAAGTGTCGGAGTAGACATTTTTGCCTGGCTTTCCTCAAATTCTGTCTACGTAGGAAAATGGGAATGTCTGATGTCTATCTATGTGATTAGCCCGGATACAATTATTGTGCCATCAACACTCTGGTGATCAGGCACGTCTCAGTCACACAAAATATTAGCCATGTTATAACAAGTAACATTTCATCGGTCCTCTCTCAAAATGACATAATATGAATGACATTAGGGACATTCCAGTGGTTTTTCTACATATTCAGGTACTCTTCATTGGATTCAAGTCAGGGGCCATTATTAAGTGGTTAAAGTGTATTGATCCATTTGTACCCATTACCCAATAGGAATGTCCCACATGAACAGAAGGTCACTGGGTAGAAGATATCAGAAACTCTTGCTATTATTCATGTGATGCCCTCTGGAGTATTTCTCATTATAAGACACATAGTTGAGTTGATTGATCCCAAAGTCCAGACAACCATGGGAATTAATGGATATCCTTGTCACTGATATCAAGTAGGAACTGCAGCATCCTCAGTCTTTGGGGACAAGGTGAGAGAATAAGAGAATGAGGAGGATTATGGAGAGACATGACAGGATTATGGTTATTAAACCATTAACACTATTGAATACTACAGTGACTATGGCCCCACTCACCTTGTTACACTGAACTAGTTACTCTCTACTCTCTGGTCTCTCTCACATGTTGAGTAGAGGGATCTGCCACACCATGATGTTGGACACCGTCTCCTCCTGACGGGACTGTTTGGTCTTCCTGTTGACCCTGTGGTGACCCAGCCCCCCTGAAACCACCAGCAGAGAGCTGACGTCCACCCTCTGGACCCTCCTGCCCCTCTGGTGGTGGGCCGGATCATTGACCAGGTCATAGATGGCCCCGTCCTCGAGCCCGTGCTCCAGAGAGCCCTGGGACAGAGCCAGGGAGCCACAGGAGGAGGACAGGGAGTCCTGGAGGGCCATGGAAGTGCAGCCTGCCTCCCCCAGCCACACTCCCCGGCCCTGGGTGGGAGCTAGAGTGGGTGTGGAGCCTGGGGTTGGAGGTGGGGAGGCCTGGGCCTTCTCCCCGTCCTTGGTGCCTCCTGGCTGGCTAGGTAGGCTGTGGCCTGGGCTGCCAGAGGGCCGGTTGCACACCGCTGCTGCCATGGTGAGGAACTTTACTGGGCCATGGTGGGCGTGGAAGGATACCATGCCCCGTCCTACGACAGCCAAATATCCAGACACACATTACTAAATTTACTGGAAAATACTGTTTGTAACTACATATGTGTTTCAAATTGCCCACTTTTGGCAGTAGCCTCCAGAGACTAAGAATTCTGTAGACCAGAGGCACATGGAAACTAGCTTTGAGTCATATCAATTAAAAGACAGTATCATTGTGAGAAAGGCACCACTAAAATATCAAGGCAGCTGGAACCTGAATGATAATCACTAAGGCCCATTAACCCATGTTGTGCTCCAGTTACATTGATAAAGTCCTTAATGCACTTGGTACCCAAATCCCTTCCTTTACCCCAAAACTATGACACCAAATGGATGGTTTGCCATATAATTCCTCATTGGGAGTTTTAAATATAATCTGGAATAATCTTCAGGGAAGATGCACCCACCTGTGACCTTGGGGATTCCCTGTAGTCTGGGGACAGAGAGGGCCACTGTCACCCCCAGGTTGGTCCCCACCAGCAGCAGACCATGGCACACCAGTAGACTGCTGACTGAGACCCTCTGGTTCCCTATGGACAGAATAGAACCAACACATCAATACTGATTCTGCAGAGTTTGTGTTAAATTCTGTTGTAGAGAGCAGTTTGGAGCAGTAATCCAGGGGGCTACAGTATTGCACAAAACGTTTGGAACAGTGGGCTTTTTCAAGTTATGGAAAAAAAGGTTGATAGTTAATGGTCGACCTTAATGATTTCTGGGGTCAAGCTTAAACACAGTATGAGATAAGTAGGTATTTACATTCACAGTAGGAGATAAGTAGTTATTTACATTCACAGTAGGAGATAAGTAGTTATTTACATTCACAGTAGGAGATAAGTAGGTATTTACATTCAGAAGTCTCCTATAAATGAGAATGAACACAGTTAATGTGCCCCTTCCAGCGAGTCGAGGGACAGTAACATGGAGGGAGGTATTTCTGCTTAGTGTGTGGGGAGGTTACTACAGCAATAACACTTAACAGCCAATGGTCTCCAGGGCAACCGAAAGAGGAGCAAAAATAATAACAGCTCTTTTCACCAAAAAGACCACCATTATAGTCCTCTTTGGGTCAAACAAACAAACACAAAAGTGTTATGTAAATGGAGAATGAGTGAACCGTAATGTCGTAATTAAGCAAGCAACTGTGGTTCTATTCAGAAAGCCTGATGCAGGCTGGGACAGAAAGGACTGTGTGTGTCCGGTCTTCCTCGTCACAAATTCAGTATGAAATATCACTTGATACTGTAAACGCAGTAATTGTTACGCTAACAGCACCTTTTAGAGGACGTGATAAATTGTGTTGTTTAGTGATTTGTGTGGAACTTGGTACTTGTTAACATCATCCTCAATAAGCATTACTATGGCAACAAGCAGCATTGCAAAGAGTGAACAGAAAATGTCCAGAATAACCTTAACATGTTAAATGCCAATAATTGTTCATGCAAATGCATTTTGACAAAACCGTGATAACAGACGGAGTATGGTATGACTGCTTGAGAAAGTCTGTCAAGGCTCCAGTTGTGAGTGGCATTACCCATCATACACTGCAGTAAGAGCTGCGCAGCTAAGACCTCGCCCTCCCATAATCCCCCAGGGCTTTGGCCAAATCAGCCGCTGATCTCTCTGCCCGACCCCTAGCTCCTCCAGAGATCACCCCTCTGAGGAACATCAGTCCTGAGTCTACAGTGCTACTCACCCAGCAGAGAACAGAGCAGCATAACCCATTGCCGCACATGTGCTTGTAATGAGGGCCCCCGGTTACCAGAAACACACACACTGGGGTGCATTTCTCAACATACTCCTTTCATAATATTTGAAGTTTCCACCCATAGGCCAAACCAAAATAAACCTGAACCAGCATCAACACAGCCCGGGCCTGTTCCAGATCCCACACCAGAGGTCTGCTTTGATCTGCAATTATCCCCCACAACTAGCAAGTTGAATTACAGCATGGGGTTCAGATAAAAAACATACAACCTACAGTACACTACACTGATATTACACTAGCAGTAGGGTGGGTTAGATATAAAACTCTGATCCTATCTCACTAAGAGATGGTTCATATCAGGCCAAAGTCTGGAACCAGAGACAGAGAGGCTACAGCACTACAGTCTCCAGGCCTCTGTCTCCAGGCCTCTGTCTCCAGGCCTCTGTCTCCAGGCCTCTGTCTCCAGGCCTCTGTCTCCAGGCCTCTGTCTCCAGGCCTCTGTCTCCAGGCCTCTGTCTCCAGGCCTCTGTCTCCAGGCCGTCCCAGGGCCAACGTGGTGATGAAGGGGCTGGAGGTGTTGTTTCCTGGCTCTGCATGTTTATCCCCATTAGTGTCCACATGGCTGGGTATTTAGGTCAGGCCAGACAAAGCCGCCGATCTGGACACTCCTCTCCTGCACTCACATCTTCTACACTCTTATGTAGAACCTAAAAGGGTTCTTCGGCTGTCCCAATTGGAGAACCATTTGAAGAACCCTTTTTGGTTCCAGGTAGAACGCTTTTGGGTTCCTTTCTACAGAGTGTTCTATATGGAACCCAAAAGGGCTCTGCCTGGAACCAAAAAGGGTTATCCTATGTGGAAAGCCGAAGAACCCTTTTGGAACCCTTTTTTTTTTAGAAGAGTGTTGGGAAGTGTTCAAACTCCGGTCCGAACGTACCCCCAACAGTATATATTTTTTGGTTGTGGCCCCGGACAAGCACACCTGATTCTACTTGGCAACTAATCGTCAAGCCCTTGACAGGTTGAATCAGGTATTTTTGTCCGGGGCTACAACAAAAATGTGTGCTGTTGGGGCCAGGGGTTCTCGAGGACCAGAGTTGGGGAAACACTGGTCTAGAGAACATCAAAGACACAGTGTGAGAACAAACTGTATTTGGAGGGTGGTTTTTGGAAGGTTTTCAGAACGTGTTTCCAAATTAAAATCAACCAAACCCAACTCTGTAAAGGGTTAAGGAAGGGCAGAGGAGGTACTGTAAGTAATCACCAAAGCATGTGTTTGAATAATCACTGTGAAATTCAATTGGACATAACTAAAACCCAATTACAGCCAAAGAGACCACAGTTTTGCAAAATATCTGTGAGAAATTCCTCAGTACAATCAAAGGATTTACAAGGAATCGTTCCAACATGAGCTAGCATGAGTAGAAGAACAACCCCACCTTGAACACTGAGGACATTTCACACTCAATCTCTCTCAATTCTATGCCATCAACTGTGAACCCCCTCCGGCAACTGTGAACTCCTTCTCTGAACCTGTGTTTCCTGAGGTCTGCAATAGGGTCTCAGACAAAACTAATTAACACATTCTCACAGCTCTCTGCTGGACTTCTGAAACCCCCTAAATACACAAATAGTATGTAGTTATTCTGTCTGTGTTCCTGTAGTTTGTTGCCACAGTATGTCGGGGTACATCTGGAGTCACCTCTTTAGCCTGAACAATACTACTCAAGTATCTCAAGAATGTAGCGATGCAGAGAATATAAAGTCACTGCATCCATCACCCTCCACTCTAAACAGGTATTGATCGTCCCATCTTCTTTCAGCCAAACAGCTTGAATGGCACTACAGTCAGCAGGCTCTGCAGAAACAGCACATTCTCTGGCCTAGTCAATCAATCTGACAGCAGCTGCCAACAACTAAATAAGTGCCAAGGTGGAACATTGTGGAAAGCCAAACCCAGGCTTGCAGGGGCAAACAATATAACTCCCTCCACGGAGAGAAATCTGAACTTGCCCTGACAAATCACATGCACATGTTTAGCCAGTGCAGGCCGCCAGTTTAGACTGCCAGTTTAGACCGTGGTTGAAGAGAACCAGGTGAGGGTGATACAGTGAGGGTTGGATCAGTTGAATGGTCCACTGGAAGAGATGACAGAAGGAAAACAGAGTCCCATGACAGAGAGATGCTGTAGATAGGACATTAACCCATCGCTGTCATCAGACGAAGTCAGACCGTAATGTGATGTGCACACAGCCTTGGCCTAGAGGAGGAAGTATTTCAAGTCGCTGGTCTAAGGTCTCTCGTTCAGAGAAACTTCCTCTGTGGTTGATGCCTCTTATTAAGTAAATAAGTCATCCAGACAGGCTTATCATTCACATCTCTGTTAAAAGCCAATTCTACTGCTCAACCTCAGAACTGGTTGGGCTGAGTTTCTCAGAAGGCTAGGTGTAGGGTAAGTTACTGACTGGACATTCAAAGCATGCTGTGCTGAATGAAAGTGTACTCTTGCTTTTCCACAAACAACCACAAAGTGATCCCTTAGGTTTATGCAAGACTTGACTAAATTGCCTATTCAAATATTGAAGCACTATTGAATATGCAACTAAAGCATGCATGATGGGACATATGCCAAGATTTAGTAAGGTTTACTGTGCAACAAAGCCATGATACAATGGTGTTGCCTGGCTACCCACACTCATTGCTCTAGCCAAACGCTACGCCCACGGAAGTTATTTTCTTCTCCGCAATGAGTCTGGATCCGAGTAACTCCCCGGCGATTTCTAGAATGAAAATCCATTCTAGACTGTCCGATTGGTCCCATAAACCAATGGGTTGGGCCAGAGCCAGAACACATGTGGGTAAAGCAGCGTTTCAAAAATTCTTTATTTGCTGTGACTCTGATTGGTTAGAGATTATCCAATCGCTTTTGACTTTGTTCTGTACAACACCCCTTCATTTTGACATCAACACAAACAACTTAAATGATGGCAGTCTCAGACTGAAGTATGTAGCGAACGATAGATCAGAGGAAGAATTCAGTTTGAGTTGTCAGGCAAATGATGATGTCCCTTGCTGTAATGCAATACATTACATTAGACTGCTTAAATTAGTTATCAAATATTATGGAACTCCCATGTGTTGTACTTTGTTGTGGCTAGTAAGTATTTTATAGGTTTCCTGAAACAAGCCAGATTGCAGGAGGTCTGCAATAGACACTAAAGACTGCTGAGAAAACTAGTTCACTTAAACACACGTCTCACAGCTCTCTGTCGGACTTCGGAAACTCTCTAAATACACAAATAGTATGTAGTCAGTCTGTCTGTGTTCCTGTAGTTTGTTCCCACAGTATGTAGGGGTGCATCTGGTGAGAGCAAAGTACAAAACCTTATGGTAATAATGGATGAGGCCACTAAAATACTCAACTATGTACACACAGTCTAGGGCTTATAAACAATGGGCAGAACTCAGATAATGATAGAACTGTTTATTACATTTTTAAAAGGAGACTGTAATGTGTTCCTGTAGGCTAGTCATTACTGGTGACCACAACACACACACACACACACACACAATGTAAAAATAATTACTCCATGGCAGAGTCCAGCTTGAAATAATTCAAATTGAAATCTAAACAGTCGACTGGACGGTATCTTCAAAATACTGTACAGGGTCAGAGAGGAAAAGTGGACAACTGTAACTAGCTGGATATAAAACCTTCATGACAACATCACAGGACAAACCTCCCAAAACCGTATAACAACAGGCTGGCTGTACAGTATTCCATTTACTACAGTAGAACTGATTATAGGAGGCTAACAGCTGCAACTGACAATATACAGGATCAACCCCCAAAAGTCTAATTTAAAAAAATGGAGCTGTTGTAGTAATATTAAAGACCAGCTACAGATAGAAGAGAGATTATGACTACATTTACATTTAACACTATTCACAACACAGCTGTCTCTGATGAAGATCCTCAGACTCTGGTCTGTTTGATTATTACATTCCCAACTATTTGACCCGTCGTGGTGATTGAGGCGAGCTTTACTACCAATGACGTCAAACAGAAGTTGTCACACAGATTGCTTAACATTTTGCCGCGTTCATTTGCTAGTCGGAACGAGAAAAACCCTTGACATTTTCCACATTTCGTTACGTAACAGCCTTATTCTAAAATGCATTAAATGTTTTTTCCCCCTCATCAATCTACACACAATACCCCATAATGACAAAGCAAAAACAGGTTTTTAGACATTTTTGCAAATGTATATATATAAAAAATAAAAATAACTGGATTATTCGGACCCTTTACTCTGTACTTTGTTGAAGCTTTGGCAGTGATTACAGCCTTGAGTCTTGTTGGGAAGGATGCTACAAGCTTGGCACACATGTATTTGGGGAGTTTCCCCCATTCTTCTCTGCATATCATCTCAAGCTCTGTCAGGTTGTATGTGGAGCGTCACTGCACAGCTATTTTCAGTTCTCTCCGGAGATGTTCGATCGGATTCAAGTCAGGGCTCTGGCTGGGCCACTCAAAGATATCCAGAGACTTGTCCCGAAGCCACTCCTGCATTGTCTTGGCTGTGTGCTTAGGGTCGTTGTCCTGTTGTAAGATGAACCCTCACCCCAGTCTGAGGACCTGAGCGCTCTGGAGCAGGTTTTCATCAAGAACCTCTCTGTAATTTGCTCCATTCATCTTTCCCTCGATCCTGACTAGTATCCCAGTCCCTGCCGTTAAAAAACATGCACACAGAATGATGCTGCCACCACAATGCTTCACCGTAGCGATGATGCCAGGTTTCCTCCAGACATGATGCTTGGCATTCAGGCCAGAGAGTTCAATCTTGGGTTCATCAGACCAGAGGATCTTGTTTCATGGTCAGAGTCCTTTAGGCGCATTTGGAAAACTCCAAGCGAGCTGTCATGTACCTTTTACTGAGGAGTGGCTTCCGTCTGGCCACTCTACCATAAATGCCTTATTGGTGGAGTGCTGTAGCGATGGTTGTCCTTCTGGAAGGTTCTCCCATCTCCACAGAGGAACTCTGGAGCTCTGTCAGAGTGACCATCGGGTACTTGGTCACCTCCCTGACCAAGACCCTTTCCCCCGATTGCTCAGTTTGGCCTGGCAGCCAGGTCTAAGAAGGATTTCTTCCATTTAAGAATGACGGAAGCCACTGTGTTCTTGGGGACCTTCAATGCTGCAGACATTTTTTGATACCCTGCCCCAGATCTGTGCCTCGACACAATCCTGTCTCAGAGCTAATTGGACAATTCCTTTGACCTCATGGCTTGGTTTTTGCTCTGACATGCACTGTCAACTGTGGGACCTTATATAGACCGGTGTGTGCCTTTCCAAATGATCTCCAATTAATTGAATTGACCGAAGGTGGACTCCGATCAAGTTGTTGAAACATCAAGGATGATCAATGGAAACAGGATGCACATGAGCTCAATTTTGAGACACATAGCAAAGGGTCTGAATATTTAAGTCAATAAGGTATTTCTGTATTTTATTTGCAATAAATTAGCAACATTTTCAAAAAACCTGTTTTCACTTTGTCATTATGGGGTATTGTGTGTAGATTGATGAGTAAAGAATGTAATTGAATCAAGTTTAGAATAAGGCTGTAACGTAACAAAATGTGGAAAAAGTCAAGGGGTCTGAATACTTTCTGAATGCACTGTATCTATGCACACACTGTGACTGTGATCTTATTTCAGATAGTCACTGAGCCAGGCAGCCATTTGATATTTGGAGAAAAACACACTCAAGTACATGACGACCTGACGACAGACTGTCAAATGGGATCCATTTCTACTTTCAGAGGACTGCTCTGTTCTTGCAAAAAAAAATACCTGTTCATTGCCAGTCCACCATAAGGATCCAATCAATGACTTTGGAGGACACAAAGAGAACAAAATGACATGGGTACTGGTGGATTGTGCAAACAGAGTTGAAAAGACTGCGTCTGTATTATAAATCACAGTACTGGAGGATGGAAACAGTGCTGCTGTATACTGATATCCTGAAGGTGAGGTTCACCTTTGAGTGTGTGGTGGGTGGTGTAGAGTGGGTATTTTTTTTAGGATGCTATCATCTACTGTGTTAGAGAAAATGTGTTTTCAGAGCTGGCAAAAATGTCTCTCATACTAGAGTATATTGTGTAAAGCAGTGAACTTGTTCATACCTTGTGTTGACAGTGCTGTAAGATACATACTAGTGTGGCATGATAATGATG